>NW_026683509.1:0-41746 GCF_030247195.1 Topomyia yanbarensis | reverse complement strand
CAGTACACGTGCTAACGGTAGGGTCCAATCTACCACACGGGGTGCACTGGGGGCGTGTCGGACTCGAATGGTGACCAGCCATTAATACCGACTAAACTCCATTGGGCTCCGCCATCATTCCTCCCAGGAACTACCTCTCGGTATTACTTCTGGGGGGATGGCTGCACTAAATGTACTCATTCACTCTCACTCACGCGATCATACATCCTGTATGAGGCTTACTTGGGTGCTCTCTCAATCACACTTTGATTCACTCTCAAACACTCCCACATGAGGCTGACTTTTGTGCTCACCTTTTACGTTCCATGCGAGGCTGACTTGTGTGCTCACCTTACTCATTCCTTGCTAGGCTTACTTTTGTGCTCGCCCTACCCATCCATGTGAGGCTGACTTGGGTGCTCACCCTATCACCTGATTCACTCTCAATCGTGCCACTCTATTGTACCTTTGTCACTCCCTCTGGCATCCCATGTGGGACATTTTTCTTAGGCCCCACTTCTGACATACCATGCGAGGCTGACTTTTGTGCTCACCTTTTTCATTCCTTGCTAGGCTGACTTTTGTGCTAGCCTCTACCAACCTGTGAGGCTGACTTTTATGCTCACCCTTAACATGCAGTGTGAGACTGACTTGGATGCTCACCCTTTCACTCCTCTGCCACGCCATGAGGCATCGATAGCTTAGTTCCAACATACTACGCTACGACCCTCCCGTCTTGGCATGAGGCAGTCCACTTATACGCCTATACACTCACTCTTCTGTCTTGCTTCGGGGTGGCTGGGTTTACCCCTTACGCGGTTGCCATTCGCTGCGCCAACCTACCTCGGCATGAACAGACCATTCACTCTCTTATTTTGCGCTTGGCCTTTTTCGCTCCAACTAACCAATCACTAGTTAGCCGTGCCCGCCGCCTGTTGCTCGGTTCGCCAGATTACCTGTAGCCTACTGGCAATCTGGATGGTAGCAGCCGAGACTGCGTTCCACTTCTCCACCGTTTGACACATCCGCTGAATAAGGGTATCCGGGGTTGTGTCCCAGCCACAGACGTCAAGCATTGCTCTTCTTTCGACGTCGAACCGATGACATACGAACAGTATGTGTTCGGCAGTTTCATCTACACCTGGGCAGTCCGGGCAGACTGGGACCTCCGCGTGCCCGAACCTGTGGAGGTCATGTCATGTCATGTCATGTCATGTCATGTCATGTCATGTCATGTCATGTCATGTCATGTCATGTCATGTCATGTCATGTCATGTCATGTCATGTCATGTCATGTCATGTCATGTCATGTCATGTCATGTCATGTCATGTCATGTCATGTCATGTCATGTCATGTCATGTCATGTCATGTCATGTCATGTCATGTCATGTCATGTCATGTCATGTCATGTCATGTCATGTCATGTCATGTCATGTCATGTCATGTCATGTCATGTCATGTCATGTCATGTCATGTCATGTCATGTCATGTCATGTCATGTCATGTCATGTCATGTCATGTCATGTCATGTCATGTCATGTCATGTCATGTCATGTCATGTCATGTCATGTCATGTCATGTCATGTCATGTCATGTCATGTCATGTCATGTCATGTCATGTCATGTCATGTCATGTCATGTCATGTCATGTCATGTCATGTCATGTCATGTCATGTCATGTCATGTCATGTCATGTCATGTCATGTCATGTCATGTCATGTCATGTCATGTCATGTCATGTCATGTCATGTCATGTCATGTCATGTCATGTCATGTCATGTCATGTCATGTCATGTCATGTCATGTCATGTCATGTCATGTCATGTCATGTCATGTCATGTCATGTCATGTCATGTCATGTCATGTCATGTCATGTCATGTCATGTCATGTCATGTCATGTCATGTCATGTCATGTCATGTCATGTCATGTCATGTCATGTCATGTCATGTCATGTCATGTCATGTCATGTCATGTCATGTCATGTCATGTCATGTCATGTCATGTCATGTCATGTCATGTCATGTCATGTCATGTCATGTCATGTCATGTCATGTCATGTCATGTCATGTCATGTCATGTCATGTCATGTCATGTCATGTCATGTCATGTCATGTCATGTCATGTCATGTCATGTCATGTCATGTCATGTCATGTCATGTCATGTCATGTCATGTCATGTCATGTCATGTCATGTCATGTCATGTCATGTCATGTCATGTCATGTCATGTCATGTCATGTCATGTCATGTCATGTCATGTCATGTCATGTCATGTCATGTCATGTCATGTCATGTCATGTCATGTCATGTCATGTCATGTCATGTCATGTCATGTCATGTCATGTCATGTCATGTCATGTCATGTCATGTCATGTCATGTCATGTCATGTCATGTCATGTCATGTCATGTCATGTCATGTCATGTCATGTCATGTCATGTCATGTCATGTCATGTCATGTCATGTCATGTCATGTCATGTCATGTCATGTCATGTCATGTCATGTCATGTCATGTCATGTCATGTCATGTCATGTCATGTCATGTCATGTCATGTCATGTCATGTCATGTCATGTCATGTCATGTCATGTCATGTCATGTCATGTCATGTCATGTCATGTCATGTCATGTCATGTCATGTCATGTCATGTCATGTCATGTCATGTCATGTCATGTCATGTCATGTCATGTCATGTCATGTCATGTCATGTCATGTCATGTCATGTCATGTCATGTCATGTCATGTCATGTCATGTCATGTCATGTCATGTCATGTCATGTCATGTCATGTCATGTCATGTCATGTCATGTCATGTCATGTCATGTCATGTCATGTCATGTCATGTCATGTCATGTCATGTCATGTCATGTCATGTCATGTCATGTCATGTCATGTCATGTCATGTCATGTCATGTCATGTCATGTCATGTCATGTCATGTCATGTCATGTCATGTCATGTCATGTCATGTCATGTCATGTCATGTCATGTCATGTCATGTCATGTCATGTCATGTCATGTCATGTCATGTCATGTCATGTCATGTCATGTCATGTCATGTCATGTCATGTCATGTCATGTCATGTCATGTCATGTCATGTCATGTCATGTCTTTTTTTTTTTTTTTTTACAATGGAGAAGACCTTTATGTCCTAGCCCAGTACACGTGCTAACGGTAGGGTCCAATCTACCACACGGGGTGCACTGGGGGCGTGTCGGACTCGAATGGTGACCAGCCATTAATACCGACTAAACTCCATTGGGCTCCGCCATCATTCCTCCCAGGAACTACCTCTCGGTATTACTTCTGGGGGGATGGCTGCACTAAATGTACTCATTCACTCTCACTCACGCGATCATACATCCTGTATGAGGCTTACTTGGGTGCTCTCTCAATCACACTTTGATTCACTCTCAAACACTCCCACATGAGGCTGACTTTTGTGCTCACCTTTTACGTTCCATGCGAGGCTGACTTGTGTGCTCACCTTACTCATTCCTTGCTAGGCTTACTTTTGTGCTCGCCCTACCCATCCATGTGAGGCTGACTTGGGTGCTCACCCTATCACCTGATTCACTCTCAATCGTGCCACTCTATTGTACCTTTGTCACTCCCTCTGGCATCCCATGTGGGACATTTTTCTTAGGCCCCACTTCTGACATACCATGCGAGGCTGACTTTTGTGCTCACCTTTTTCATTCCTTGCTAGGCTGACTTTTGTGCTAGCCTCTACCAACCTGTGAGGCTGACTTTTATGCTCACCCTTAACATGCAGTGTGAGACTGACTTGGATGCTCACCCTTTCACTCCTCTGCCACGCCATGAGGCATCGATAGCTTAGTTCCAACATACTACGCTACGACCCTCCCGTCTTGGCATGAGGCAGTCCACTTATACGCCTATACACTCACTCTTCTGTCTTGCTTCGGGGTGGCTGGGTTTACCCCTTACGCGGTTGCCATTCGCTGCGCCAACCTACCTCGGCATGAACAGACCATTCACTCTCTTATTTTGCGCTTGGCCTTTTTCGCTCCAACTAACCAATCACTAGTTAGCCGTGCCCGCCGCCTGTTGCTCGGTTCGCCAGATTACCTGTAGCCTACTGGCAATCTGGATGGTAGCAGCCGAGACTGCGTTCCACTTCTCCACCGTTTGACACATCCGCTGAATAAGGGTATCCGGGGTTGTGTCCCAGCCACAGACGTCAAGCATTGCTCTTCTTTCGACGTCGAACCGATGACATACGAACAGTATGTGTTCGGCAGTTTCATCTACACCTGGGCAGTCCGGGCAGACTGGGACCTCCGCGTGCCCGAACCTGTGGAGGTCATGTCATGTCATGTCATGTCATGTCATGTCATGTCATGTCATGTCATGTCATGTCATGTCATGTCATGTCATGTCATGTCATGTCATGTCATGTCATGTCATGTCATGTCATGTCATGTCATGTCATGTCATGTCATGTCATGTCATGTCATGTCATGTCATGTCATGTCATGTCATGTCATGTCATGTCATGTCATGTCATGTCATGTCATGTCATGTCATGTCATGTCATGTCATGTCATGTCATGTCATGTCATGTCATGTCATGTCATGTCATGTCATGTCATGTCATGTCATGTCATGTCATGTCATGTCATGTCATGTCATGTCATGTCATGTCATGTCATGTCATGTCATGTCATGTCATGTCATGTCATGTCATGTCATGTCATGTCATGTCATGTCATGTCATGTCATGTCATGTCATGTCATGTCATGTCATGTCATGTCATGTCATGTCATGTCATGTCATGTCATGTCATGTCATGTCATGTCATGTCATGTCATGTCATGTCATGTCATGTCATGTCATGTCATGTCATGTCATGTCATGTCATGTCATGTCATGTCATGTCATGTCATGTCATGTCATGTCATGTCATGTCATGTCATGTCATGTCATGTCATGTCATGTCATGTCATGTCATGTCATGTCATGTCATGTCATGTCATGTCATGTCATGTCATGTCATGTCATGTCATGTCATGTCATGTCATGTCATGTCATGTCATGTCATGTCATGTCATGTCATGTCATGTCATGTCATGTCATGTCATGTCATGTCATGTCATGTCATGTCATGTCATGTCATGTCATGTCATGTCATGTCATGTCATGTCATGTCATGTCATGTCATGTCATGTCATGTCATGTCATGTCATGTCATGTCATGTCATGTCATGTCATGTCATGTCATGTCATGTCATGTCATGTCATGTCATGTCATGTCATGTCATGTCATGTCATGTCATGTCATGTCATGTCATGTCATGTCATGTCATGTCATGTCATGTCATGTCATGTCATGTCATGTCATGTCATGTCATGTCATGTCATGTCATGTCATGTCATGTCATGTCATGTCATGTCATGTCATGTCATGTCATGTCATGTCATGTCATGTCATGTCATGTCATGTCATGTCATGTCATGTCATGTCATGTCATGTCATGTCATGTCATGTCATGTCATGTCATGTCATGTCATGTCATGTCATGTCATGTCATGTCATGTCATGTCATGTCATGTCATGTCATGTCATGTCATGTCATGTCATGTCATGTCATGTCATGTCATGTCATGTCATGTCATGTCATGTCATGTCATGTCATGTCATGTCATGTCATGTCATGTCATGTCATGTCATGTCATGTCATGTCATGTCATGTCATGTCATGTCATGTCATGTCATGTCATGTCATGTCATGTCATGTCATGTCATGTCATGTCATGTCATGTCATGTCATGTCATGTCATGTCATGTCATGTCATGTCATGTCATGTCATGTCATGTCATGTCATGTCATGTCATGTCATGTCATGTCATGTCATGTCATGTCATGTCATGTCATGTCATGTCATGTCATGTCATGTCATGTCATGTCATGTCATGTCATGTCATGTCATGTCATGTCATGTCATGTCATGTCATGTCATGTCATGTCATGTCATGTCATGTCATGTCATGTCATGTCATGTCATGTCATGTCATGTCATGTCATGTCATGTCATGTCATGTCATGTCATGTCATGTCATGTCATGTCATGTCATGTCATGTCATGTCATGTCATGTCATGTCATGTCATGTCATGTCATGTCATGTCATGTCATGTCATGTCATGTCATGTCATGTCATGTCATGTCATGTCATGTCATGTCATGTCATGTCATGTCATGTCATGTCATGTCATGTCATGTCATGTCATGTCATGTCATGTCATGTCATGTCATGTCATGTCATGTCATGTCATGTCTTTTTTTTTTTTTTTTTACAATGGAGAAGACCTTTATGTCCTAGCCCAGTACACGTGCTAACGGTAGGGTCCAATCTACCACACGGGGTGCACTGGGGGCGTGTCGGACTCGAATGGTGACCAGCCATTAATACCGACTAAACTCCATTGGGCTCCGCCATCATTCCTCCCAGGAACTACCTCTCGGTATTACTTCTGGGGGGATGGCTGCACTAAATGTACTCATTCACTCTCACTCACGCGATCATACATCCTGTATGAGGCTTACTTGGGTGCTCTCTCAATCACACTTTGATTCACTCTCAAACACTCCCACATGAGGCTGACTTTTGTGCTCACCTTTTACGTTCCATGCGAGGCTGACTTGTGTGCTCACCTTACTCATTCCTTGCTAGGCTTACTTTTGTGCTCGCCCTACCCATCCATGTGAGGCTGACTTGGGTGCTCACCCTATCACCTGATTCACTCTCAATCGTGCCACTCTATTGTACCTTTGTCACTCCCTCTGGCATCCCATGTGGGACATTTTTCTTAGGCCCCACTTCTGACATACCATGCGAGGCTGACTTTTGTGCTCACCTTTTTCATTCCTTGCTAGGCTGACTTTTGTGCTAGCCTCTACCAACCTGTGAGGCTGACTTTTATGCTCACCCTTAACATGCAGTGTGAGACTGACTTGGATGCTCACCCTTTCACTCCTCTGCCACGCCATGAGGCATCGATAGCTTAGTTCCAACATACTACGCTACGACCCTCCCGTCTTGGCATGAGGCAGTCCACTTATACGCCTATACACTCACTCTTCTGTCTTGCTTCGGGGTGGCTGGGTTTACCCCTTACGCGGTTGCCATTCGCTGCGCCAACCTACCTCGGCATGAACAGACCATTCACTCTCTTATTTTGCGCTTGGCCTTTTTCGCTCCAACTAACCAATCACTAGTTAGCCGTGCCCGCCGCCTGTTGCTCGGTTCGCCAGATTACCTGTAGCCTACTGGCAATCTGGATGGTAGCAGCCGAGACTGCGTTCCACTTCTCCACCGTTTGACACATCCGCTGAATAAGGGTATCCGGGGTTGTGTCCCAGCCACAGACGTCAAGCATTGCTCTTCTTTCGACGTCGAACCGATGACATACGAACAGTATGTGTTCGGCAGTTTCATCTACACCTGGGCAGTCCGGGCAGACTGGGACCTCCGCGTGCCCGAACCTGTGGAGGTCATGTCATGTCATGTCATGTCATGTCATGTCATGTCATGTCATGTCATGTCATGTCATGTCATGTCATGTCATGTCATGTCATGTCATGTCATGTCATGTCATGTCATGTCATGTCATGTCATGTCATGTCATGTCATGTCATGTCATGTCATGTCATGTCATGTCATGTCATGTCATGTCATGTCATGTCATGTCATGTCATGTCATGTCATGTCATGTCATGTCATGTCATGTCATGTCATGTCATGTCATGTCATGTCATGTCATGTCATGTCATGTCATGTCATGTCATGTCATGTCATGTCATGTCATGTCATGTCATGTCATGTCATGTCATGTCATGTCATGTCATGTCATGTCATGTCATGTCATGTCATGTCATGTCATGTCATGTCATGTCATGTCATGTCATGTCATGTCATGTCATGTCATGTCATGTCATGTCATGTCATGTCATGTCATGTCATGTCATGTCATGTCATGTCATGTCATGTCATGTCATGTCATGTCATGTCATGTCATGTCATGTCATGTCATGTCATGTCATGTCATGTCATGTCATGTCATGTCATGTCATGTCATGTCATGTCATGTCATGTCATGTCATGTCATGTCATGTCATGTCATGTCATGTCATGTCATGTCATGTCATGTCATGTCATGTCATGTCATGTCATGTCATGTCATGTCATGTCATGTCATGTCATGTCATGTCATGTCATGTCATGTCATGTCATGTCATGTCATGTCATGTCATGTCATGTCATGTCATGTCATGTCATGTCATGTCATGTCATGTCATGTCATGTCATGTCATGTCATGTCATGTCATGTCATGTCATGTCATGTCATGTCATGTCATGTCATGTCATGTCATGTCATGTCATGTCATGTCATGTCATGTCATGTCATGTCATGTCATGTCATGTCATGTCATGTCATGTCATGTCATGTCATGTCATGTCATGTCATGTCATGTCATGTCATGTCATGTCATGTCATGTCATGTCATGTCATGTCATGTCATGTCATGTCATGTCATGTCATGTCATGTCATGTCATGTCATGTCATGTCATGTCATGTCATGTCATGTCATGTCATGTCATGTCATGTCATGTCATGTCATGTCATGTCATGTCATGTCATGTCATGTCATGTCATGTCATGTCATGTCATGTCATGTCATGTCATGTCATGTCATGTCATGTCATGTCATGTCATGTCATGTCATGTCATGTCATGTCATGTCATGTCATGTCATGTCATGTCATGTCATGTCATGTCATGTCATGTCATGTCATGTCATGTCATGTCATGTCATGTCATGTCATGTCATGTCATGTCATGTCATGTCATGTCATGTCATGTCATGTCATGTCATGTCATGTCATGTCATGTCATGTCATGTCATGTCATGTCATGTCATGTCATGTCATGTCATGTCATGTCATGTCATGTCATGTCATGTCATGTCATGTCATGTCATGTCATGTCATGTCATGTCATGTCATGTCATGTCATGTCATGTCATGTCATGTCATGTCATGTCATGTCATGTCATGTCATGTCATGTCATGTCATGTCATGTCATGTCATGTCATGTCATGTCATGTCATGTCATGTCATGTCATGTCATGTCATGTCATGTCATGTCATGTCATGTCATGTCATGTCATGTCATGTCATGTCATGTCATGTCATGTCATGTCATGTCATGTCATGTCATGTCATGTCATGTCATGTCATGTCATGTCATGTCATGTCATGTCATGTCATGTCATGTCATGTCATGTCATGTCATGTCATGTCATGTCATGTCATGTCATGTCATGTCATGTCATGTCATGTCATGTCATGTCATGTCATGTCATGTCATGTCATGTCATGTCATGTCATGTCATGTCATGTCATGTCATGTCATGTCATGTCATGTCATGTCATGTCATGTCATGTCATGTCATGTCATGTCATGTCATGTCATGTCATGTCATGTCATGTCATGTCATGTCATGTCATGTCATGTCATGTCATGTCATGTCATGTCATGTCATGTCATGTCATGTCATGTCATGTCATGTCATGTCATGTCATGTCATGTCATGTCTTTTTTTTTTTTTTTTTACAATGGAGAAGACCTTTATGTCCTAGCCCAGTACACGTGCTAACGGTAGGGTCCAATCTACCACACGGGGTGCACTGGGGGCGTGTCGGACTCGAATGGTGACCAGCCATTAATACCGACTAAACTCCATTGGGCTCCGCCATCATTCCTCCCAGGAACTACCTCTCGGTATTACTTCTGGGGGGATGGCTGCACTAAATGTACTCATTCACTCTCACTCACGCGATCATACATCCTGTATGAGGCTTACTTGGGTGCTCTCTCAATCACACTTTGATTCACTCTCAAACACTCCCACATGAGGCTGACTTTTGTGCTCACCTTTTACGTTCCATGCGAGGCTGACTTGTGTGCTCACCTTACTCATTCCTTGCTAGGCTTACTTTTGTGCTCGCCCTACCCATCCATGTGAGGCTGACTTGGGTGCTCACCCTATCACCTGATTCACTCTCAATCGTGCCACTCTATTGTACCTTTGTCACTCCCTCTGGCATCCCATGTGGGACATTTTTCTTAGGCCCCACTTCTGACATACCATGCGAGGCTGACTTTTGTGCTCACCTTTTTCATTCCTTGCTAGGCTGACTTTTGTGCTAGCCTCTACCAACCTGTGAGGCTGACTTTTATGCTCACCCTTAACATGCAGTGTGAGACTGACTTGGATGCTCACCCTTTCACTCCTCTGCCACGCCATGAGGCATCGATAGCTTAGTTCCAACATACTACGCTACGACCCTCCCGTCTTGGCATGAGGCAGTCCACTTATACGCCTATACACTCACTCTTCTGTCTTGCTTCGGGGTGGCTGGGTTTACCCCTTACGCGGTTGCCATTCGCTGCGCCAACCTACCTCGGCATGAACAGACCATTCACTCTCTTATTTTGCGCTTGGCCTTTTTCGCTCCAACTAACCAATCACTAGTTAGCCGTGCCCGCCGCCTGTTGCTCGGTTCGCCAGATTACCTGTAGCCTACTGGCAATCTGGATGGTAGCAGCCGAGACTGCGTTCCACTTCTCCACCGTTTGACACATCCGCTGAATAAGGGTATCCGGGGTTGTGTCCCAGCCACAGACGTCAAGCATTGCTCTTCTTTCGACGTCGAACCGATGACATACGAACAGTATGTGTTCGGCAGTTTCATCTACACCTGGGCAGTCCGGGCAGACTGGGACCTCCGCGTGCCCGAACCTGTGGAGGTCATGTCATGTCATGTCATGTCATGTCATGTCATGTCATGTCATGTCATGTCATGTCATGTCATGTCATGTCATGTCATGTCATGTCATGTCATGTCATGTCATGTCATGTCATGTCATGTCATGTCATGTCATGTCATGTCATGTCATGTCATGTCATGTCATGTCATGTCATGTCATGTCATGTCATGTCATGTCATGTCATGTCATGTCATGTCATGTCATGTCATGTCATGTCATGTCATGTCATGTCATGTCATGTCATGTCATGTCATGTCATGTCATGTCATGTCATGTCATGTCATGTCATGTCATGTCATGTCATGTCATGTCATGTCATGTCATGTCATGTCATGTCATGTCATGTCATGTCATGTCATGTCATGTCATGTCATGTCATGTCATGTCATGTCATGTCATGTCATGTCATGTCATGTCATGTCATGTCATGTCATGTCATGTCATGTCATGTCATGTCATGTCATGTCATGTCATGTCATGTCATGTCATGTCATGTCATGTCATGTCATGTCATGTCATGTCATGTCATGTCATGTCATGTCATGTCATGTCATGTCATGTCATGTCATGTCATGTCATGTCATGTCATGTCATGTCATGTCATGTCATGTCATGTCATGTCATGTCATGTCATGTCATGTCATGTCATGTCATGTCATGTCATGTCATGTCATGTCATGTCATGTCATGTCATGTCATGTCATGTCATGTCATGTCATGTCATGTCATGTCATGTCATGTCATGTCATGTCATGTCATGTCATGTCATGTCATGTCATGTCATGTCATGTCATGTCATGTCATGTCATGTCATGTCATGTCATGTCATGTCATGTCATGTCATGTCATGTCATGTCATGTCATGTCATGTCATGTCATGTCATGTCATGTCATGTCATGTCATGTCATGTCATGTCATGTCATGTCATGTCATGTCATGTCATGTCATGTCATGTCATGTCATGTCATGTCATGTCATGTCATGTCATGTCATGTCATGTCATGTCATGTCATGTCATGTCATGTCATGTCATGTCATGTCATGTCATGTCATGTCATGTCATGTCATGTCATGTCATGTCATGTCATGTCATGTCATGTCATGTCATGTCATGTCATGTCATGTCATGTCATGTCATGTCATGTCATGTCATGTCATGTCATGTCATGTCATGTCATGTCATGTCATGTCATGTCATGTCATGTCATGTCATGTCATGTCATGTCATGTCATGTCATGTCATGTCATGTCATGTCATGTCATGTCATGTCATGTCATGTCATGTCATGTCATGTCATGTCATGTCATGTCATGTCATGTCATGTCATGTCATGTCATGTCATGTCATGTCATGTCATGTCATGTCATGTCATGTCATGTCATGTCATGTCATGTCATGTCATGTCATGTCATGTCATGTCATGTCATGTCATGTCATGTCATGTCATGTCATGTCATGTCATGTCATGTCATGTCATGTCATGTCATGTCATGTCATGTCATGTCATGTCATGTCATGTCATGTCATGTCATGTCATGTCATGTCATGTCATGTCATGTCATGTCATGTCATGTCATGTCATGTCATGTCATGTCATGTCATGTCATGTCATGTCATGTCATGTCATGTCATGTCATGTCATGTCATGTCATGTCATGTCATGTCATGTCATGTCATGTCATGTCATGTCATGTCATGTCATGTCATGTCATGTCATGTCATGTCATGTCATGTCATGTCATGTCATGTCATGTCATGTCATGTCATGTCATGTCATGTCATGTCATGTCATGTCATGTCATGTCATGTCATGTCATGTCATGTCATGTCATGTCATGTCATGTCATGTCATGTCATGTCATGTCATGTCATGTCATGTCATGTCATGTCATGTCATGTCATGTCATGTCATGTCATGTCATGTCATGTCATGTCATGTCATGTCATGTCATGTCATGTCATGTCATGTCATGTCATGTCATGTCATGTCATGTCATGTCATGTCATGTCATGTCATGTCATGTCATGTCATGTCATGTCATGTCATGTCATGTCATGTCATGTCATGTCATGTCATGTCATGTCATGTCATGTCATGTCATGTCATGTCATGTCATGTCATGTCATGTCATGTCATGTCATGTCATGTCATGTCATGTCATGTCATGTCATGTCATGTCATGTCATGTCATGTCATGTCATGTCATGTCATGTCATGTCATGTCATGTCATGTCATGTCATGTCATGTCATGTCATGTCATGTCATGTCATGTCATGTCATGTCATGTCATGTCATGTCATGTCATGTCATGTCATGTCATGTCATGTCATGTCATGTCATGTCATGTCATGTCATGTCATGTCATGTCATGTCATGTCATGTCATGTCATGTCATGTCATGTCATGGCATGGCATGGCATGGCATGGCATGGCATGGCATGGCATGGCATGGCATGGCATGGCATGGCATGGCATGGCATGGCATGGCATGGCATGGCATGGCATGGCATGGCATGGCATGGCATGGCATGGCATGGCATGGCATGGCATGGCATGGCATGGCATGGCATGGCATGGCATGGCATGGCATGGCATGGCATGGCATGGCATGGCATGGCATGGCATGGCATGGCATGGCATGGCATGGCATGGCATGGCATGGCATGGCATGGCATGGCATGGCATGGCATGGCATGGCATGGCATGGCATGGCATGTCATGGCATGTCATGGCATGTCATGGCATGTCATGGCATGTCATGGCATGTCATGGCATGTCATGGCATGTCATGGCATGTCATGGCATGTCATGGCATGTCATGGCATGTCATGTCATGTCATGTCATGTCATGTCATGTCATGTCATGTCATGTCATGTCATGTCATGTCATGTCATGTCATGTCATGTCATGTCATGTCATGTCATGTCATGTCATGTCATGTCATGTCATGTCATGTCATGTCATGTCATGTCATGTCATGTCATGTCATGTCATGTCATGTCATGTCATGTCATGTCATGTCATGTCATGTCATGTCATGTCATGTCATGTCATGTCATGTCATGTCATGTCATGTCATGTCATGTCATGTCATGTCATGTCATGTCATGTCATGTCATGTCATGTCATGTCATGTCATGTCATGTCATGTCATGTCATGTCATGTCATGTCATGTCATGTCATGTCATGTCATGTCATGTCATGTCATGTCATGTCATGTCATGTCATGTCATGTCATGTCATGTCATGTCATGTCATGTCATGTCATGTCATGTCATGTCATGTCATGTCATGTCATGTCATGTCATGTCATGTCATGTCATGTCATGTCATGTCATGTCATGTCATGTCATGTCATGTCATGTCATGTCATGTCATGTCATGTCATGTCATGTCATGTCATGTCATGTCATGTCATGTCATGTCATGTCATGTCATGTCATGTCATGTCATGTCATGTCATGTCATGTCATGTCATGTCATGTCATGTCATGTCATGTCATGTCATGTCATGTCATGTCATGTCATGTCATGTCATGTCATGTCATGTCATGTCATGTCATGTCATGTCATGTCATGTCATGTCATGTCATGTCATGTCATGTCATGTCATGTCATGTCATGTCATGTCATGTCATGTCATGTCATGTCATGTCATGTCATGTCATGTCATGTCATGTCATGTCATGTCATGTCATGTCATGTCATGTCATGTCATGTCATGTCATGTCATGTCATGTCATGTCATGTCATGTCATGTCATGTCATGTCATGTCATGTCATGTCATGTCATGTCATGTCATGTCATGTCATGTCATGTCATGTCATGTCATGTCATGTCATGTCATGTCATGTCATGTCATGTCATGTCATGTCATGTCATGTCATGTCATGTCATGTCATGTCATGTCATGTCATGTCATGTCATGTCATGTCATGTCATGTCATGTCATGTCATGTCATGTCATGTCATGTCATGTCATGTCATGTCATGTCATGTCATGTCATGTCATGTCATGTCATGTCATGTCATGTCATGTCATGTCATGTCATGTCATGTCATGTCATGTCATGTCATGTCATGTCATGTCATGTCATGTCATGTCATGTCATGTCATGTCATGTCATGTCATGTCATGTCATGTCATGTCATGTCATGTCATGTCATGTCATGTCATGTCATGTCATGGCATGGCATGGCATGGCATGGCATGGCATGGCATGGCATGGCATGGCATGGCATGGCATGGCATGGCATGGCATGGCATGGCATGGCATGGCATGGCATGGCATGGCATGGCATGGCATGGCATGGCATGGCATGGCATGGCATGGCATGGCATGGCATGGCATGGCATGGCATGGCATGGCATGGCATGGCATGGCATGGCATGGCATGGCATGGCATGGCATGGCATGGCATGGCATGGCATGGCATGGCATGGCATGGCATGGCATGGCATGGCATGGCATGGCATGGCATGTCATGGCATGTCATGGCATGTCATGGCATGTCATGGCATGTCATGGCATGTCATGGCATGTCATGGCATGTCATGTCATGTCATGTCATGTCATGTCATGTCATGTCATGTCATGTCATGTCATGTCATGTCATGTCATGTCATGTCATGTCATGTCATGTCATGTCATGTCATGTCATGTCATGTCATGTCATGTCATGTCATGTCATGTCATGTCATGTCATGTCATGTCATGTCATGTCATGTCATGTCATGTCATGTCATGTCATGTCATGTCATGTCATGTCATGTCATGTCATGTCATGTCATGTCATGTCATGTCATGTCATGTCATGTCATGTCATGTCATGTCATGTCATGTCATGTCATGTCATGTCATGTCATGTCATGTCATGTCATGTCATGTCATGTCATGTCATGTCATGTCATGTCATGTCATGTCATGTCATGTCATGTCATGTCATGTCATGTCATGTCATGTCATGTCATGTCATGTCATGTCATGTCATGTCATGTCATGTCATGTCATGTCATGTCATGTCATGTCATGTCATGTCATGTCATGTCATGTCATGTCATGTCATGTCATGTCATGTCATGTCATGTCATGTCATGTCATGTCATGTCATGTCATGTCATGTCATGTCATGTCATGTCATGTCATGTCATGTCATGTCATGTCATGTCATGTCATGTCATGTCATGTCATGTCATGTCATGTCATGTCATGTCATGTCATGTCATGTCATGTCATGTCATGTCATGTCATGTCATGTCATGTCATGTCATGTCATGTCATGTCATGTCATGTCATGTCATGTCATGTCATGTCATGTCATGTCATGTCATGTCATGTCATGTCATGTCATGTCATGTCATGTCATGTCATGTCATGTCATGTCATGTCATGTCATGTCATGTCATGTCATGTCATGTCATGTCATGTCATGTCATGTCATGTCATGTCATGTCATGTCATGTCATGTCATGTCATGTCATGTCATGTCATGTCATGTCATGTCATGTCATGTCATGTCATGTCATGTCATGTCATGTCATGTCATGTCATGTCATGTCATGTCATGTCATGTCATGTCATGTCATGTCATGTCATGTCATGTCATGTCATGTCATGTCATGTCATGTCATGTCATGTCATGTCATGTCATGTCATGTCTTTTTTTTTTTTTTTTTACAATGGAGAAGACCTTTATGTCCTAGCCCAGTACACGTGCTAACGGTAGGGTCCAATCTACCACACGGGGTGCACTGGGGGCGTGTCGGACTCGAATGGTGACCAGCCATTAATACCGACTAAACTCCATTGGGCTCCGCCATCATTCCTCCCAGGAACTACCTCTCGGTATTACTTCTGGGGGGATGGCTGCACTAAATGTACTCATTCACTCTCACTCACGCGATCATACATCCTGTATGAGGCTTACTTGGGTGCTCTCTCAATCACACTTTGATTCACTCTCAAACACTCCCACATGAGGCTGACTTTTGTGCTCACCTTTTACGTTCCATGCGAGGCTGACTTGTGTGCTCACCTTACTCATTCCTTGCTAGGCTTACTTTTGTGCTCGCCCTACCCATCCATGTGAGGCTGACTTGGGTGCTCACCCTATCACCTGATTCACTCTCAATCGTGCCACTCTATTGTACCTTTGTCACTCCCTCTGGCATCCCATGTGGGACATTTTTCTTAGGCCCCACTTCTGACATACCATGCGAGGCTGACTTTTGTGCTCACCTTTTTCATTCCTTGCTAGGCTGACTTTTGTGCTAGCCTCTACCAACCTGTGAGGCTGACTTTTATGCTCACCCTTAACATGCAGTGTGAGACTGACTTGGATGCTCACCCTTTCACTCCTCTGCCACGCCATGAGGCATCGATAGCTTAGTTCCAACATACTACGCTACGACCCTCCCGTCTTGGCATGAGGCAGTCCACTTATACGCCTATACACTCACTCTTCTGTCTTGCTTCGGGGTGGCTGGGTTTACCCCTTACGCGGTTGCCATTCGCTGCGCCAACCTACCTCGGCATGAACAGACCATTCACTCTCTTATTTTGCGCTTGGCCTTTTTCGCTCCAACTAACCAATCACTAGTTAGCCGTGCCCGCCGCCTGTTGCTCGGTTCGCCAGATTACCTGTAGCCTACTGGCAATCTGGATGGTAGCAGCCGAGACTGCGTTCCACTTCTCCACCGTTTGACACATCCGCTGAATAAGGGTATCCGGGGTTGTGTCCCAGCCACAGACGTCAAGCATTGCTCTTCTTTCGACGTCGAACCGATGACATACGAACAGTATGTGTTCGGCAGTTTCATCTACACCTGGGCAGTCCGGGCAGACTGGGACCTCCGCGTGCCCGAACCTGTGGAGGTCATGTCATGTCATGTCATGTCATGTCATGTCATGTCATGTCATGTCATGTCATGTCATGTCATGTCATGTCATGTCATGTCATGTCATGTCATGTCATGTCATGTCATGTCATGTCATGTCATGTCATGTCATGTCATGTCATGTCATGTCATGTCATGTCATGTCATGTCATGTCATGTCATGTCATGTCATGTCATGTCATGTCATGTCATGTCATGTCATGTCATGTCATGTCATGTCATGTCATGTCATGTCATGTCATGTCATGTCATGTCATGTCATGTCATGTCATGTCATGTCATGTCATGTCATGTCATGTCATGTCATGTCATGTCATGTCATGTCATGTCATGTCATGTCATGTCATGTCATGTCATGTCATGTCATGTCATGTCATGTCATGTCATGTCATGTCATGTCATGTCATGTCATGTCATGTCATGTCATGTCATGTCATGTCATGTCATGTCATGTCATGTCATGTCATGTCATGTCATGTCATGTCATGTCATGTCATGTCATGTCATGTCATGTCATGTCATGTCATGTCATGTCATGTCATGTCATGTCATGTCATGTCATGTCATGTCATGTCATGTCATGTCATGTCATGTCATGTCATGTCATGTCATGTCATGTCATGTCATGTCATGTCATGTCATGTCATGTCATGTCATGTCATGTCATGTCATGTCATGTCATGTCATGTCATGTCATGTCATGTCATGTCATGTCATGTCATGTCATGTCATGTCATGTCATGTCATGTCATGTCATGTCATGTCATGTCATGTCATGTCATGTCATGTCATGTCATGTCATGTCATGTCATGTCATGTCATGTCATGTCATGTCATGTCATGTCATGTCATGTCATGTCATGTCATGTCATGTCATGTCATGTCATGTCATGTCATGTCATGTCATGTCATGTCATGTCATGTCATGTCATGTCATGTCATGTCATGTCATGTCATGTCATGTCATGTCATGTCATGTCATGTCATGTCATGTCATGTCATGTCATGTCATGTCATGTCATGTCATGTCATGTCATGTCATGTCATGTCATGTCATGTCATGTCATGTCATGTCATGTCATGTCATGTCATGTCATGTCATGTCATGTCATGTCATGTCATGTCATGTCATGTCATGTCATGTCATGTCATGTCATGTCATGTCATGTCATGTCATGTCATGTCATGTCATGTCATGTCATGTCATGTCATGTCATGTCATGTCATGTCATGTCATGTCATGTCATGTCATGTCATGTCATGTCATGTCATGTCATGTCATGTCATGTCATGTCATGTCATGTCATGTCATGTCATGTCATGTCATGTCATGTCATGTCATGTCATGTCATGTCATGTCATGTCATGTCATGTCATGTCATGTCATGTCATGTCATGTCATGTCATGTCATGTCATGTCATGTCATGTCATGTCATGTCTTTTTTTTTTTTTTTTTACAATGGAGAAGACCTTTATGTCCTAGCCCAGTACACGTGCTAACGGTAGGGTCCAATCTACCACACGGGGTGCACTGGGGGCGTGTCGGACTCGAATGGTGACCAGCCATTAATACCGACTAAACTCCATTGGGCTCCGCCATCATTCCTCCCAGGAACTACCTCTCGGTATTACTTCTGGGGGGATGGCTGCACTAAATGTACTCATTCACTCTCACTCACGCGATCATATATCCTGTATGAGGCTTACTTGGGTGCTCTCTCAATCACACTTTGATTCACTCTCAAACACTCCCACATGAGGCTGACTTTTGTGCTCACCTTTTACGTTCCATGCGAGGCTGACTTGTGTGCTCACCTTACTCATTCCTTGCTAGGCTTACTTTTGTGCTCGCCCTACCCATCCATGTGAGGCTGACTTGGGTGCTCACCCTATCACCTGATTCACTCTCAATCGTGCCACTCTATTGTACCTTTGTCACTCCCTCTGGCATCCCATGTGGGACATTTTTCTTAGGCCCCACTTCTGACATACCATGCGAGGCTGACTTTTGTGCTCACCTTTTTCATTCCTTGCTAGGCTGACTTTTGTGCTAGCCTCTACCAACCTGTGAGGCTGACTTTTATGCTCACCCTTAACATGCAGTGTGAGACTGACTTGGATGCTCACCCTTTCACTCCTCTGCCACGCCATGAGGCATCGATAGCTTAGTTCCAACATACTACGCTACGACCCTCCCGTCTTGGCATGAGGCAGTCCACTTATACGCCTATACACTCACTCTTCTGTCTTGCTTCGGGGTGGCTGGGTTTACCCCTTACGCGGTTGCCATTCGCTGCGCCAACCTACCTCGGCATGAACAGACCATTCACTCTCTTATTTTGCGCTTGGCCTTTTTCGCTCCAACTAACCAATCACTAGTTAGCCGTGCCCGCCGCCTGTTGCTCGGTTCGCCAGATTACCTGTAGCCTACTGGCAATCTGGATGGTAGCAGCCGAGACTGCGTTCCACTTCTCCACCGTTTGACACATCCGCTGAATAAGGGTATCCGGGGTTGTGTCCCAGCCACAGACGTCAAGCATTGCTCTTCTTTCGACGTCGAACCGATGACATACGAACAGTATGTGTTCGGCAGTTTCATCTACACCTGGGCAGTCCGGGCAGACTGGGACCTCCGCGTGCCCGAACCTGTGGAGGTCATGTCATGTCATGTCATGTCATGTCATGTCATGTCATGTCATGTCATGTCATGTCATGTCATGTCATGTCATGTCATGTCATGTCATGTCATGTCATGTCATGTCATGTCATGTCATGTCATGTCATGTCATGTCATGTCATGTCATGTCATGTCATGTCATGTCATGTCATGTCATGTCATGTCATGTCATGTCATGTCATGTCATGTCATGTCATGTCATGTCATGTCATGTCATGTCATGTCATGTCATGTCATGTCATGTCATGTCATGTCATGTCATGTCATGTCATGTCATGTCATGTCATGTCATGTCATGTCATGTCATGTCATGTCATGTCATGTCATGTCATGTCATGTCATGTCATGTCATGTCATGTCATGTCATGTCATGTCATGTCATGTCATGTCATGTCATGTCATGTCATGTCATGTCATGTCATGTCATGTCATGTCATGTCATGTCATGTCATGTCATGTCATGTCATGTCATGTCATGTCATGTCATGTCATGTCATGTCATGTCATGTCATGTCATGTCATGTCATGTCATGTCATGTCATGTCATGTCATGTCATGTCATGTCATGTCATGTCATGTCATGTCATGTCATGTCATGTCATGTCATGTCATGTCATGTCATGTCATGTCATGTCATGTCATGTCATGTCATGTCATGTCATGTCATGTCATGTCATGTCATGTCATGTCATGTCATGTCATGTCATGTCATGTCATGTCATGTCATGTCATGTCATGTCATGTCATGTCATGTCATGTCATGTCATGTCATGTCATGTCATGTCATGTCATGTCATGTCATGTCATGTCATGTCATGTCATGTCATGTCATGTCATGTCATGTCATGTCATGTCATGTCATGTCATGTCATGTCATGTCATGTCATGTCATGTCATGTCATGTCATGTCATGTCATGTCATGTCATGTCATGTCATGTCATGTCATGTCATGTCATGTCATGTCATGTCATGTCATGTCATGTCATGTCATGTCATGTCATGTCATGTCATGTCATGTCATGTCATGTCATGTCATGTCATGTCATGTCATGTCATGTCATGTCATGTCATGTCATGTCATGTCATGTCATGTCATGTCATGTCATGTCATGTCATGTCATGTCATGTCATGTCATGTCATGTCATGTCATGTCATGTCATGTCATGTCATGTCATGTCATGTCATGTCATGTCATGTCATGTCATGTCATGTCATGTCATGTCATGTCATGTCATGTCATGTCATGTCATGTCATGTCATGTCATGTCATGTCATGTCATGTCATGTCATGTCATGTCATGTCATGTCATGTCATGTCATGTCATGTCATGTCATGTCATGTCATGTCATGTCATGTCATGTCATGTCATGTCATGTCATGTCATGTCATGTCATGTCATGTCATGTCATGTCATGTCATGTCATGTCATGTCATGTCATGTCATGTCATGTCATGTCATGTCATGTCATGTCATGTCATGTCATGTCATGTCATGTCATGTCATGTCATGTCATGTCATGTCATGTCATGTCATGTCATGTCATGTCATGTCATGTCATGTCATGTCATGTCATGTCATGTCATGTCATGTCATGTCATGTCATGTCATGTCATGTCATGTCATGTCATGTCATGTCATGTCATGTCATGTCATGTCATGTCATGTCATGTCATGTCATGTCATGTCATGTCATGTCATGTCATGTCATGTCATGTCATGTCATGTCATGTCATGTCATGTCATGTCATGTCATGTCATGTCATGTCATGTCATGTCATGTCATGTCATGTCATGTCATGTCATGTCATGTCATGTCATGTCATGTCATGTCATGTCATGTCATGTCATGTCATGTCATGTCATGTCATGTCATGTCATGTCATGTCATGTCATGTCATGTCATGTCTTTTTTTTTTTTTTTTTACAATGGAGAAGACCTTTATGTCCTAGCCCAGTACACGTGCTAACGGTAGGGTCCAATCTACCACACGGGGTGCACTGGGGGCGTGTCGGACTCGAATGGTGACCAGCCATTAATACCGACTAAACTCCATTGGGCTCCGCCATCATTCCTCCCAGGAACTACCTCTCGGTATTACTTCTGGGGGGATGGCTGCACTAAATGTACTCATTCACTCTCACTCACGCGATCATACATCCTGTATGAGGCTTACTTGGGTGCTCTCTCAATCACACTTTGATTCACTCTCAAACACTCCCACATGAGGCTGACTTTTGTGCTCACCTTTTACGTTCCATGCGAGGCTGACTTGTGTGCTCACCTTACTCATTCCTTGCTAGGCTTACTTTTGTGCTCGCCCTACCCATCCATGTGAGGCTGACTTGGGTGCTCACCCTATCACCTGATTCACTCTCAATCGTGCCACTCTATTGTACCTTTGTCACTCCCTCTGGCATCCCATGTGGGACATTTTTCTTAGGCCCCACTTCTGACATACCATGCGAGGCTGACTTTTGTGCTCACCTTTTTCATTCCTTGCTAGGCTGACTTTTGTGCTAGCCTCTACCAACCTGTGAGGCTGACTTTTATGCTCACCCTTAACATGCAGTGTGAGACTGACTTGGATGCTCACCCTTTCACTCCTCTGCCACGCCATGAGGCATCGATAGCTTAGTTCCAACATACTACGCTACGACCCTCCCGTCTTGGCATGAGGCAGTCCACTTATACGCCTATACACTCACTCTTCTGTCTTGCTTCGGGGTGGCTGGGTTTACCCCTTACGCGGTTGCCATTCGCTGCGCCAACCTACCTCGGCATGAACAGACCATTCACTCTCTTATTTTGCGCTTGGCCTTTTTCGCTCCAACTAACCAATCACTAGTTAGCCGTGCCCGCCGCCTGTTGCTCGGTTCGCCAGATTACCTGTAGCCTACTGGCAATCTGGATGGTAGCAGCCGAGACTGCGTTCCACTTCTCCACCGTTTGACACATCCGCTGAATAAGGGTATCCGGGGTTGTGTCCCAGCCACAGACGTCAAGCATTGCTCTTCTTTCGACGTCGAACCGATGACATACGAACAGTATGTGTTCGGCAGTTTCATCTACACCTGGGCAGTCCGGGCAGACTGGGACCTCCGCGTGCCCGAACCTGTGGAGGTCATGTCATGTCATGTCATGTCATGTCATGTCATGTCATGTCATGTCATGTCATGTCATGTCATGTCATGTCATGTCATGTCATGTCATGTCATGTCATGTCATGTCATGTCATGTCATGTCATGTCATGTCATGTCATGTCATGTCATGTCATGTCATGTCATGTCATGTCATGTCATGTCATGTCATGTCATGTCATGTCATGTCATGTCATGTCATGTCATGTCATGTCATGTCATGTCATGTCATGTCATGTCATGTCATGTCATGTCATGTCATGTCATGTCATGTCATGTCATGTCATGTCATGTCATGTCATGTCATGTCATGTCATGTCATGTCATGTCATGTCATGTCATGTCATGTCATGTCATGTCATGTCATGTCATGTCATGTCATGTCATGTCATGTCATGTCATGTCATGTCATGTCATGTCATGTCATGTCATGTCATGTCATGTCATGTCATGTCATGTCATGTCATGTCATGTCATGTCATGTCATGTCATGTCATGTCATGTCATGTCATGTCATGTCATGTCATGTCATGTCATGTCATGTCATGTCATGTCATGTCATGTCATGTCATGTCATGTCATGTCATGTCATGTCATGTCATGTCATGTCATGTCATGTCATGTCATGTCATGTCATGTCATGTCATGTCATGTCATGTCATGTCATGTCATGTCATGTCATGTCATGTCATGTCATGTCATGTCATGTCATGTCATGTCATGTCATGTCATGTCATGTCATGTCATGTCATGTCATGTCATGTCATGTCATGTCATGTCATGTCATGTCATGTCATGTCATGTCATGTCATGTCATGTCATGTCATGTCATGTCATGTCATGTCATGTCATGTCATGTCATGTCATGTCATGTCATGTCATGTCATGTCATGTCATGTCATGTCATGTCATGTCATGTCATGTCATGTCATGTCATGTCATGTCATGTCATGTCATGTCATGTCATGTCATGTCATGTCATGTCATGTCATGTCATGTCATGTCATGTCATGTCATGTCATGTCATGTCATGTCATGTCATGTCATGTCATGTCATGTCATGTCATGTCATGTCATGTCATGTCATGTCATGTCATGTCATGTCATGTCATGTCATGTCATGTCATGTCATGTCATGTCATGTCATGTCATGTCATGTCATGTCATGTCATGTCATGTCATGTCATGTCATGTCATGTCATGTCATGTCATGTCATGTCATGTCATGTCATGTCATGTCATGTCATGTCATGTCATGTCATGTCATGTCATGTCATGTCATGTCATGTCATGTCATGTCATGTCATGTCATGTCTTTTTTTTTTTTTTTTACAATGGAGAAGACCTTTATGTCCTAGCCCAGTACACGTGCTAACGGTAGGGTCCAATCTACCACACGGGGTGCACTGGGGGCGTGTCGGACTCGAATGGTGACCAGCCATTAATACCGACTAAACTCCATTGGGCTCCGCCATCATTCCTCCCAGGAACTACCTCTCGGTATTACTTCTGGGGGGATGGCTGCACTAAATGTACTCATTCACTCTCACTCACGCGATCATACATCCTGTATGAGGCTTACTTGGGTGCTCTCTCAATCACACTTTGATTCACTCTCAAACACTCCCACATGAGGCTGACTTTTGTGCTCACCTTTTACGTTCCATGCGAGGCTGACTTGTGTGCT
Organism: Topomyia yanbarensis; assembly: GCF_030247195.1. Classification (NCBI taxonomy): domain Eukaryota; kingdom Metazoa; phylum Arthropoda; class Insecta; order Diptera; family Culicidae; genus Topomyia; species Topomyia yanbarensis. The sequence continues at coordinate 16,489 of NW_026683509.1, read as the reverse complement.
CACCTTACTCATTCCTTGCTAGGCTTACTTTTGTGCTCGCCCTACCCATCCATGTGAGGCTGACTTGGGTGCTCACCCTATCACCTGATTCACTCTCAATCGTGCCACTCTATTGTACCTTTGTCACTCCCTCTGGCATCCCATGTGGGACATTTTTCTTAGGCCCCACTTCTGACATACCATGCGAGGCTGACTTTTGTGCTCACCTTTTTCATTCCTTGCTAGGCTGACTTTTGTGCTAGCCTCTACCAACCTGTGAGGCTGACTTTTATGCTCACCCTTAACATGCAGTGTGAGACTGACTTGGATGCTCACCCTTTCACTCCTCTGCCACGCCATGAGGCATCGATAGCTTAGTTCCAACATACTACGCTACGACCCTCCCGTCTTGGCATGAGGCAGTCCACTTATACGCCTATACACTCACTCTTCTGTCTTGCTTCGGGGTGGCTGGGTTTACCCCTTACGCGGTTGCCATTCGCTGCGCCAACCTACCTCGGCATGAACAGACCATTCACTCTCTTATTTTGCGCTTGGCCTTTTTCGCTCCAACTAACCAATCACTAGTTAGCCGTGCCCGCCGCCTGTTGCTCGGTTCGCCAGATTACCTGTAGCCTACTGGCAATCTGGATGGTAGCAGCCGAGACTGCGTTCCACTTCTCCACCGTTTGACACATCCGCTGAATAAGGGTATCCGGGGTTGTGTCCCAGCCACAGACGTCAAGCATTGCTCTTCTTTCGACGTCGAACCGATGACATACGAACAGTATGTGTTCGGCAGTTTCATCTACACCTGGGCAGTCCGGGCAGACTGGGACCTCCGCGTGCCCGAACCTGTGGAGGTCATGTCATGTCATGTCATGTCATGTCATGTCATGTCATGTCATGTCATGTCATGTCATGTCATGTCATGTCATGTCATGTCATGTCATGTCATGTCATGTCATGTCATGTCATGTCATGTCATGTCATGTCATGTCATGTCATGTCATGTCATGTCATGTCATGTCATGTCATGTCATGTCATGTCATGTCATGTCATGTCATGTCATGTCATGTCATGTCATGTCATGTCATGTCATGTCATGTCATGTCATGTCATGTCATGTCATGTCATGTCATGTCATGTCATGTCATGTCATGTCATGTCATGTCATGTCATGTCATGTCATGTCATGTCATGTCATGTCATGTCATGTCATGTCATGTCATGTCATGTCATGTCATGTCATGTCATGTCATGTCATGTCATGTCATGTCATGTCATGTCATGTCATGTCATGTCATGTCATGTCATGTCATGTCATGTCATGTCATGTCATGTCATGTCATGTCATGTCATGTCATGTCATGTCATGTCATGTCATGTCATGTCATGTCATGTCATGTCATGTCATGTCATGTCATGTCATGTCATGTCATGTCATGTCATGTCATGTCATGTCATGTCATGTCATGTCATGTCATGTCATGTCATGTCATGTCATGTCATGTCATGTCATGTCATGTCATGTCATGTCATGTCATGTCATGTCATGTCATGTCATGTCATGTCATGTCATGTCATGTCATGTCATGTCATGTCATGTCATGTCATGTCATGTCATGTCATGTCATGTCATGTCATGTCATGTCATGTCATGTCATGTCATGTCATGTCATGTCATGTCATGTCATGTCATGTCATGTCATGTCATGTCATGTCATGTCATGTCATGTCATGTCATGTCATGTCATGTCATGTCATGTCATGTCATGTCATGTCATGTCATGTCATGTCATGTCATGTCATGTCATGTCATGTCATGTCATGTCATGTCATGTCATGTCATGTCATGTCATGTCATGTCATGTCATGTCATGTCATGTCATGTCATGTCATGTCATGTCATGTCATGTCATGTCATGTCATGTCATGTCATGTCATGTCATGTCATGTCATGTCATGTCATGTCATGTCATGTCATGTCATGTCATGTCATGTCATGTCATGTCATGTCATGTCATGTCATGTCATGTCATGTCATGTCATGTCATGTCATGTCATGTCATGTCATGTCATGTCATGTCATGTCATGTCATGTCATGTCATGTCATGTCATGTCATGTCATGTCATGTCATGTCATGTCATGTCATGTCATGTCATGTCATGTCATGTCATGTCATGTCATGTCATGTCATGTCATGTCATGTCATGTCATGTCATGTCATGTCATGTCATGTCATGTCATGTCATGTCATGTCATGTCATGTCATGTCATGTCATGTCATGTCATGTCATGTCATGTCATGTCATGTCATGTCATGTCATGTCATGTCATGTCATGTCATGTCATGTCATGTCATGTCATGTCATGTCATGTCATGTCATGTCATGTCATGTCATGTCATGTCATGTCATGTCATGTCATGTCATGTCATGTCATGTCATGTCATGTCATGTCATGTCATGTCATGTCATGTCATGTCATGTCATGTCATGTCATGTCATGTCATGTCATGTCATGTCATGTCATGTCATGTCATGTCATGTCATGTCATGTCATGTCATGTCATGTCATGTCATGTCATGTCATGTCATGTCATGTCATGTCATGTCATGTCATGTCATGTCATGTCATGTCATGTCATGTCATGTCATGTCATGTCATGTCATGTCATGTCATGTCATGTCATGTCATGTCATGTCATGTCATGTCATGTCATGTCATGTCATGTCATGTCATGTCATGTCATGTCATGTCATGTCTTTTTTTTTTTTTTTTTACAATGGAGAAGACCTTTATGTCCTAGCCCAGTACACGTGCTAACGGTAGGGTCCAATCTACCACACGGGGTGCACTGGGGGCGTGTCGGACTCGAATGGTGACCAGCCATTAATACCGACTAAACTCCATTGGGCTCCGCCATCATTCCTCCCAGGAACTACCTCTCGGTATTACTTCTGGGGGGATGGCTGCACTAAATGTACTCATTCACTCTCACTCACGCGATCATACATCCTGTATGAGGCTTACTTGGGTGCTCTCTCAATCACACTTTGATTCACTCTCAAACACTCCCACATGAGGCTGACTTTTGTGCTCACCTTTTACGTTCCATGCGAGGCTGACTTGTGTGCTCACCTTACTCATTCCTTGCTAGGCTTACTTTTGTGCTCGCCCTACCCATCCATGTGAGGCTGACTTGGGTGCTCACCCTATCACCTGATTCACTCTCAATCGTGCCACTCTATTGTACCTTTGTCACTCCCTCTGGCATCCCATGTGGGACATTTTTCTTAGGCCCCACTTCTGACATACCATGCGAGGCTGACTTTTGTGCTCACCTTTTTCATTCCTTGCTAGGCTGACTTTTGTGCTAGCCTCTACCAACCTGTGAGGCTGACTTTTATGCTCACCCTTAACATGCAGTGTGAGACTGACTTGGATGCTCACCCTTTCACTCCTCTGCCACGCCATGAGGCATCGATAGCTTAGTTCCAACATACTACGCTACGACCCTCCCGTCTTGGCATGAGGCAGTCCACTTATACGCCTATACACTCACTCTTCTGTCTTGCTTCGGGGTGGCTGGGTTTACCCCTTACGCGGTTGCCATTCGCTGCGCCAACCTACCTCGGCATGAACAGACCATTCACTCTCTTATTTTGCGCTTGGCCTTTTTCGCTCCAACTAACCAATCACTAGTTAGCCGTGCCCGCCGCCTGTTGCTCGGTTCGCCAGATTACCTGTAGCCTACTGGCAATCTGGATGGTAGCAGCCGAGACTGCGTTCCACTTCTCCACCGTTTGACACATCCGCTGAATAAGGGTATCCGGGGTTGTGTCCCAGCCACAGACGTCAAGCATTGCTCTTCTTTCGACGTCGAACCGATGACATACGAACAGTATGTGTTCGGCAGTTTCATCTACACCTGGGCAGTCCGGGCAGACTGGGACCTCCGCGTGCCCGAACCTGTGGAGGTCATGTCATGTCATGTCATGTCATGTCATGTCATGTCATGTCATGTCATGTCATGTCATGTCATGTCATGTCATGTCATGTCATGTCATGTCATGTCATGTCATGTCATGTCATGTCATGTCATGTCATGTCATGTCATGTCATGTCATGTCATGTCATGTCATGTCATGTCATGTCATGTCATGTCATGTCATGTCATGTCATGTCATGTCATGTCATGTCATGTCATGTCATGTCATGTCATGTCATGTCATGTCATGTCATGTCATGTCATGTCATGTCATGTCATGTCATGTCATGTCATGTCATGTCATGTCATGTCATGTCATGTCATGTCATGTCATGTCATGTCATGTCATGTCATGTCATGTCATGTCATGTCATGTCATGTCATGTCATGTCATGTCATGTCATGTCATGTCATGTCATGTCATGTCATGTCATGTCATGTCATGTCATGTCATGTCATGTCATGTCATGTCATGTCATGTCATGTCATGTCATGTCATGTCATGTCATGTCATGTCATGTCATGTCATGTCATGTCATGTCATGTCATGTCATGTCATGTCATGTCATGTCATGTCATGTCATGTCATGTCATGTCATGTCATGTCATGTCATGTCATGTCATGTCATGTCATGTCATGTCATGTCATGTCATGTCATGTCATGTCATGTCATGTCATGTCATGTCATGTCATGTCATGTCATGTCATGTCATGTCATGTCATGTCATGTCATGTCATGTCATGTCATGTCATGTCATGTCATGTCATGTCATGTCATGTCATGTCATGTCATGTCATGTCATGTCATGTCATGTCATGTCATGTCATGTCATGTCATGTCATGTCATGTCATGTCATGTCATGTCATGTCATGTCATGTCATGTCATGTCATGTCATGTCATGTCATGTCATGTCATGTCATGTCATGTCATGTCATGTCATGTCATGTCATGTCATGTCATGTCATGTCATGTCATGTCATGTCATGTCATGTCATGTCATGTCATGTCATGTCATGTCATGTCATGTCATGTCATGTCATGTCATGTCATGTCATGTCATGTCATGTCATGTCATGTCATGTCATGTCATGTCATGTCATGTCATGTCATGTCATGTCATGTCATGTCATGTCATGTCATGTCATGTCATGTCATGTCATGTCATGTCATGTCATGTCATGTCATGTCATGTCATGTCATGTCATGTCATGTCATGTCATGTCATGTCATGTCATGTCATGTCATGTCATGTCATGTCATGTCATGTCATGTCATGTCATGTCATGTCATGTCATGTCATGTCATGTCATGTCATGTCATGTCATGTCATGTCATGTCATGTCATGTCATGTCATGTCATGTCATGTCATGTCATGTCATGTCATGTCATGTCATGTCATGTCATGTCATGTCATGTCATGTCATGTCATGTCATGTCATGTCATGTCATGTCATGTCATGTCATGTCATGTCATGTCATGTCATGTCATGTCATGTCATGTCATGTCATGTCATGTCATGTCATGTCATGTCATGTCATGTCATGTCATGTCATGTCATGTCATGTCATGTCATGTCATGTCATGTCATGTCATGTCATGTCATGTCATGTCATGTCATGTCATGTCATGTCATGTCATGTCATGTCATGTCATGTCATGTCATGTCATGTCATGTCATGTCATGTCATGTCATGTCATGTCATGACATGTCATGTCATGTCATGTCATGTCATGTCATGTCATGTCATGTCATGTCATGTCATGTCATGTCATGTCATGTCATGTCATGTCATGTCATGTCATGTCATGTCATGTCATGTCATGTCATGTCATGTCATGTCATGTCATGTCATGTCATGTCATGTCATGTCATGTCATGTCATGTCATGTCATGTCATGTCATGTCATGTCATGTCATGTCATGTCATGTCATGTCATGTCATGTCATGTCATGTCATGTCATGTCATGTCTTTTTTTTTTTTTTTTTACAATGGAGAAGACCTTTATGTCCTAGCCCAGTACACGTGCTAACGGTAGGGTCCAATCTACCACACGGGGTGCACTGGGGGCGTGTCGGACTCGAATGGTGACCAGCCATTAATACCGACTAAACTCCATTGGGCTCCGCCATCATTCCTCCCAGGAACTACCTCTCGGTATTACTTCTGGGGGGATGGCTGCACTAAATGTACTCATTCACTCTCACTCACGCGATCATACATCCTGTATGAGGCTTACTTGGGTGCTCTCTCAATCACACTTTGATTCACTCTCAAACACTCCCACATGAGGCTGACTTTTGTGCTCACCTTTTACGTTCCATGCGAGGCTGACTTGTGTGCTCACCTTACTCATTCCTTGCTAGGCTTACTTTTGTGCTCGCCCTACCCATCCATGTGAGGCTGACTTGGGTGCTCACCCTATCACCTGATTCACTCTCAATCGTGCCACTCTATTGTACCTTTGTCACTCCCTCTGGCATCCCATGTGGGACATTTTTCTTAGGCCCCACTTCTGACATACCATGCGAGGCTGACTTTTGTGCTCACCTTTTTCATTCCTTGCTAGGCTGACTTTTGTGCTAGCCTCTACCAACCTGTGAGGCTGACTTTTATGCTCACCCTTAACATGCAGTGTGAGACTGACTTGGATGCTCACCCTTTCACTCCTCTGCCACGCCATGAGGCATCGATAGCTTAGTTCCAACATACTACGCTACGACCCTCCCGTCTTGGCATGAGGCAGTCCACTTATACGCCTATACACTCACTCTTCTGTCTTGCTTCGGGGTGGCTGGGTTTACCCCTTACGCGGTTGCCATTCGCTGCGCCAACCTACCTCGGCATGAACAGACCATTCACTCTCTTATTTTGCGCTTGGCCTTTTTCGCTCCAACTAACCAATCACTAGTTAGCCGTGCCCGCCGCCTGTTGCTCGGTTCGCCAGATTACCTGTAGCCTACTGGCAATCTGGATGGTAGCAGCCGAGACTGCGTTCCACTTCTCCACCGTTTGACACATCCGCTGAATAAGGGTATCCGGGGTTGTGTCCCAGCCACAGACGTCAAGCATTGCTCTTCTTTCGACGTCGAACCGATGACATACGAACAGTATGTGTTCGGCAGTTTCATCTACACCTGGGCAGTCCGGGCAGACTGGGACCTCCGCGTGCCCGAACCTGTGGAGGTCATGTCATGTCATGTCATGTCATGTCATGTCATGTCATGTCATGTCATGTCATGTCATGTCATGTCATGTCATGTCATGTCATGTCATGTCATGTCATGTCATGTCATGTCATGTCATGTCATGTCATGTCATGTCATGTCATGTCATGTCATGTCATGTCATGTCATGTCATGTCATGTCATGTCATGTCATGTCATGTCATGTCATGTCATGTCATGTCATGTCATGTCATGTCATGTCATGTCATGTCATGTCATGTCATGTCATGTCATGTCATGTCATGTCATGTCATGTCATGTCATGTCATGTCATGTCATGTCATGTCATGTCATGTCATGTCATGTCATGTCATGTCATGTCATGTCATGTCATGTCATGTCATGTCATGTCATGTCATGTCATGTCATGTCATGTCATGTCATGTCATGTCATGTCATGTCATGTCATGTCATGTCATGTCATGTCATGTCATGTCATGTCATGTCATGTCATGTCATGTCATGTCATGTCATGTCATGTCATGTCATGTCATGTCATGTCATGTCATGTCATGTCATGTCATGTCATGTCATGTCATGTCATGTCATGTCATGTCATGTCATGTCATGTCATGTCATGTCATGTCATGTCATGTCATGTCATGTCATGTCATGTCATGTCATGTCATGTCATGTCATGTCATGTCATGTCATGTCATGTCATGTCATGTCATGTCATGTCATGTCATGTCATGTCATGTCATGTCATGTCATGTCATGTCATGTCATGTCATGTCATGTCATGTCATGTCATGTCATGTCATGTCATGTCATGTCATGTCATGTCATGTCATGTCATGTCATGTCATGTCATGTCATGTCATGTCATGTCATGTCATGTCATGTCATGTCATGTCATGTCATGTCATGTCATGTCATGTCATGTCATGTCATGTCATGTCATGTCATGTCATGTCATGTCATGTCATGTCATGTCATGTCATGTCATGTCATGTCATGTCATGTCATGTCATGTCATGTCATGTCATGTCATGTCATGTCATGTCATGTCATGTCATGTCATGTCATGTCATGTCATGTCATGTCATGTCATGTCATGTCATGTCATGTCATGTCATGTCATGTCATGTCATGTCATGTCATGTCATGTCATGTCATGTCATGTCATGTCATGTCATGTCATGTCATGTCATGTCATGTCATGTCATGTCATGTCATGTCATGTCATGTCATGTCATGTCATGTCATGTCATGTCATGTCATGTCATGTCATGTCATGTCATGTCATGTCATGTCATGTCATGTCATGTCATGTCATGTCATGTCATGTCATGTCATGTCATGTCATGTCATGTCATGTCATGTCATGTCATGTCATGTCATGTCATGTCATGTCATGTCATGTCATGTCATGTCATGTCATGTCATGTCATGTCATGTCATGTCATGTCATGTCATGTCATGTCATGTCATGTCATGTCATGTCATGTCATGTCATGTCATGTCATGTCATGTCATGTCATGTCATGTCATGTCATGTCATGTCATGTCATGTCATGTCATGTCATGTCATGTCATGTCATGTCATGTCATGTCATGTCATGTCATGTCATGTCATGTCATGTCATGTCATGTCATGTCATGTCATGTCATGTCATGTCATGTCATGTCATGTCATGTCATGTCATGTCATGTCATGTCATGTCATGTCATGTCATGTCATGTCATGTCATGTCATGTCATGTCATGTCATGTCATGTCATGTCATGTCATGTCATGTCATGTCATGTCATGTCATGTCATGTCATGTCATGTCATGTCATGTCATGTCATGTCATGTCATGTCATGTCATGTCATGTCATGTCATGTCATGTCATGTCATGTCATGTCATGTCATGTCATGTCATGTCATGTCATGTCATGTCATGTCATGTCATGTCATGTCATGTCATGTCATGTCATGTCATGTCATGTCATGTCATGTCATGTCATGTCATGTCATGTCATGTCATGTCATGTCATGTCATGTCATGTCATGTCATGTCATGTCATGTCATGTCATGTCATGTCATGTCATGTCATGTCATGTCATGTCATGTCATGTCATGTCATGTCATGTCATGTCATGTCATGTCATGTCATGTCATGTCATGTCATGTCATGTCATGTCATGTCATGTCATGTCATGTCATGTCATGTCATGTCATGTCATGTCATGTCATGTCATGTCATGTCATGTCATGTCATGTCATGTCATGTCATGTCATGTCATGTCATGTCATGTCATGTCATGTCATGTCATGTCATGTCATGTCATGTCATGTCATGTCATGTCATGTCATGTCATGTCATGTCATGTCATGTCATGTCATGTCATGTCATGTCATGTCATGTCATGTCATGTCATGTCATGTCATGTCATGTCATGTCATGTCATGTCATGTCATGTCATGTCATGTCATGTCATGTCATGTCATGTCATGTCATGGCATGGCATGGCATGGCATGGCATGGCATGGCATGGCATGGCATGGCATGGCATGGCATGGCATGGCATGGCATGGCATGGCATGGCATGGCATGGCATGGCATGGCATGGCATGGCATGGCATGGCATGGCATGGCATGGCATGGCATGGCATGGCATGGCATGGCATGGCATGGCATGGCATGGCATGGCATGGCATGGCATGGCATGGCATGGCATGGCATGGCATGGCATGGCATGGCATGGCATGGCATGGCATGGCATGTCATGGCATGTCATGGCATGTCATGGCATGTCATGGCATGTCATGGCATGTCATGGCATGTCATGGCATGTCATGGCATGTCATGTCATGTCATGTCATGTCATGTCATGTCATGTCATGTCATGTCATGTCATGTCATGTCATGTCATGTCATGTCATGTCATGTCATGTCATGTCATGTCATGTCATGTCATGTCATGTCATGTCATGTCATGTCATGTCATGTCATGTCATGTCATGTCATGTCATGTCATGTCATGTCATGTCATGTCATGTCATGTCATGTCATGTCATGTCATGTCATGTCATGTCATGTCATGTCATGTCATGTCATGTCATGTCATGTCATGTCATGTCATGTCATGTCATGTCATGTCATGTCATGTCATGTCATGTCATGTCATGTCATGTCATGTCATGTCATGTCATGTCATGTCATGTCATGTCATGTCATGTCATGTCATGTCATGTCATGTCATGTCATGTCATGTCATGTCATGTCATGTCATGTCATGTCATGTCATGTCATGTCATGTCATGTCATGTCATGTCATGTCATGTCATGTCATGTCATGTCATGTCATGTCATGTCATGTCATGTCATGTCATGTCATGTCATGTCATGTCATGTCATGTCATGTCATGTCATGTCATGTCATGTCATGTCATGTCATGTCATGTCATGTCATGTCATGTCATGTCATGTCATGTCATGTCATGTCATGTCATGTCATGTCATGTCATGTCATGTCATGTCATGTCATGTCATGTCATGTCATGTCATGTCATGTCATGTCATGTCATGTCATGTCTTTTTTTTTTTTTTTTACAATTTTATGTCCTAGCCCAGTACACGTGCTAACGGTAGGGTCCAATCTACCACACGGGGTGCACTGGGGGCGTGTCGGACTCGAATGGTGACCAGCCATTAATACCGACTAAACTCCATTGGGCTCCGCCATCATTCCTCCCAGGAACTACCTCTCGGTATTACTTCTGGGGGGATGGCTGCACTAAATGTACTCATTCACTCTCACTCACGCGATCATACATCCTGTATGAGGCTTACTTGGGTGCTCTCTCAATCACACTTTGATTCACTCTCAAACACTCCCACATGAGGCTGACTTTTGTGCTCACCTTTTACGTTCCATGCGAGGCTGACTTGTGTGCTCACCTTACTCATTCCTTGCTAGGCTTACTTTTGTGCTCGCCCTACCCATCCATGTGAGGCTGACTTGGGTGCTCACCCTATCACCTGATTCACTCTCAATCGTGCCACTCTATTGTACCTTTGTCACTCCCTCTGGCATCCCATGTGGGACATTTTTCTTAGGCCCCACTTCTGACATACCATGCGAGGCTGACTTTTGTGCTCACCTTTTTCATTCCTTGCTAGGCTGACTTTTGTGCTAGCCTCTACCAACCTGTGAGGCTGACTTTTATGCTCACCCTTAACATGCAGTGTGAGACTGACTTGGATGCTCACCCTTTCACTCCTCTGCCACGCCATGAGGCATCGATAGCTTAGTTCCAACATACTACGCTACGACCCTCCCGTCTTGGCATGAGGCAGTCCACTTATACGCCTATACACTCACTCTTCTGTCTTGCTTCGGGGTGGCTGGGTTTACCCCTTACGCGGTTGCCATTCGCTGCGCCAACCTACCTCGGCATGAACAGACCATTCACTCTCTTATTTTGCGCTTGGCCTTTTTCGCTCCAACTAACCAATCACTAGTTAGCCGTGCCCGCCGCCTGTTGCTCGGTTCGCCAGATTACCTGTAGCCTACTGGCAATCTGGATGGTAGCAGCCGAGACTGCGTTCCACTTCTCCACCGTTTGACACATCCGCTGAATAAGGGTATCCGGGGTTGTGTCCCAGCCACAGACGTCAAGCATTGCTCTTCTTTCGACGTCGAACCGATGACATACGAACAGTATGTGTTCGGCAGTTTCATCTACACCTGGGCAGTCCGGGCAGACTGGGACCTCCGCGTGCCCGAACCTGTGGAGGTCATGTCATGTCATGTCATGTCATGTCATGTCATGTCATGTCATGTCATGTCATGTCATGTCATGTCATGTCATGTCATGTCATGTCATGTCATGTCATGTCATGTCATGTCATGTCATGTCATGTCATGTCATGTCATGTCATGTCATGTCATGTCATGTCATGTCATGTCATGTCATGTCATGTCATGTCATGTCATGTCATGTCATGTCATGTCATGTCATGTCATGTCATGTCATGTCATGTCATGTCATGTCATGTCATGTCATGTCATGTCATGTCATGTCATGTCATGTCATGTCATGTCATGTCATGTCATGTCATGTCATGTCATGTCATGTCATGTCATGTCATGTCATGTCATGTCATGTCATGTCATGTCATGTCATGTCATGTCATGTCATGTCATGTCATGTCATGTCATGTCATGTCATGTCATGTCATGTCATGTCATGTCATGTCATGTCATGTCATGTCATGTCATGTCATGTCATGTCATGTCATGTCATGTCATGTCATGTCATGTCATGTCATGTCATGTCATGTCATGTCATGTCATGTCATGTCATGTCATGTCATGTCATGTCATGTCATGTCATGTCATGTCATGTCATGTCATGTCATGTCATGTCATGTCATGTCATGTCATGTCATGTCATGTCATGTCATGTCATGTCATGTCATGTCATGTCATGTCATGTCATGTCATGTCATGTCATGTCATGTCATGTCATGTCATGTCATGTCATGTCATGTCATGTCATGTCATGTCATGTCATGTCATGTCATGTCATGTCATGTCATGTCATGTCATGTCATGTCATGTCATGTCATGTCATGTCATGTCATGTCATGTCATGTCATGTCATGTCATGTCATGTCATGTCATGTCATGTCATGTCATGTCATGTCATGTCATGTCATGTCATGTCATGTCATGTCATGTCATGTCATGTCATGTCATGTCATGTCATGTCATGTCATGTCATGTCATGTCATGTCATGTCATGTCATGTCATGTCATGTCATGTCATGTCATGTCATGTCATGTCATGTCATGTCATGTCATGTCATGTCATGTCATGTCATGTCATGTCATGTCATGTCATGTCATGTCATGTCATGTCATGTCATGTCATGTCATGTCATGTCATGTCATGTCATGTCATGTCATGTCATGTCATGTCATGTCATGTCATGTCATGTCATGTCATGTCATGTCATGTCATGTCATGTCATGTCATGTCATGTCATGTCATGTCATGTCATGTCATGTCATGTCATGTCATGTCATGTCATGTCATGTCATGTCATGTCATGTCATGTCATGTCATGTCATGTCATGTCATGTCATGTCATGTCATGTCATGTCATGTCATGTCATGTCATGTCATGTCATGTCATGTCATGTCATGTCATGTCATGTCATGTCATGTCATGTCATGTCATGTCATGTCATGTCATGTCATGTCATGTCATGTCATGTCATGTCATGTCATGTCATGTCATGTCATGTCATGTCATGTCATGTCATGTCATGTCATGTCATGTCATGTCATGTCATGTCATGTCATGTCATGTCATGTCATGTCATGTCATGTCATGTCATGTCATGTCATGTCATGTCATGTCATGTCATGTCATGTCATGTCATGTCATGTCATGTCATGTCATGTCATGTCATGTCATGTCATGTCATGTCATGTCATGTCATGTCATGTCATGTCATGTCATGTCATGTCATGTCATGTCATGTCATGTCATGTCATGTCATGTCATGTCATGTCATGTCATGTCATGTCATGTCATGTCATGTCATGTCATGTCATGTCATGTCATGTCATGTCATGTCATGTCATGTCATGTCATGTCATGTCATGTCATGTCATGTCATGTCATGTCATGTCATGTCATGTCATGTCATGTCATGTCATGTCATGTCATGTCATGTCATGTCATGTCATGTCATGTCATGTCATGTCATGTCATGTCATGTCATGTCATGTCATGTCATGTCATGTCATGTCATGTCATGTCATGTCATGTCATGTCATGTCATGTCATGTCATGTCATGTCATGTCATGTCATGTCATGTCATGTCATGTCATGTCATGTCATGTCATGTCATGTCATGTCATGTCATGTCATGTCATGTCATGTCATGGCATGGCATGGCATGGCATGGCATGGCATGGCATGGCATGGCATGGCATGGCATGGCATGGCATGGCATGGCATGGCATGGCATGGCATGGCATGGCATGGCATGGCATGGCATGGCATGGCATGGCATGGCATGGCATGGCATGGCATGGCATGGCATGGCATGGCATGGCATGGCATGGCATGGCATGGCATGGCATGGCATGGCATGGCATGGCATGGCATGGCATGGCATGGCATGGCATGGCATGGCATGGCATGGCATGGCATGGCATGGCATGGCATGGCATGGCATGGCATGGCATGGCATGGCATGGCATGGCATGGCATGGCATGGCATGGCATGGCATGGCATGGCATGGCATGGCATGGCATGGCATGGCATGGCATGGCATGTCATGGCATGTCATGGCATGTCATGGCATGTCATGGCATGTCATGGCATGTCATGGCATGTCATGGCATGTCATGGCATGTCATGTCATGTCATGTCATGTCATGTCATGTCATGTCATGTCATGTCATGTCATGTCATGTCATGTCATGTCATGTCATGTCATGTCATGTCATGTCATGTCATGTCATGTCATGTCATGTCATGTCATGTCATGTCATGTCATGTCATGTCATGTCATGTCATGTCATGTCATGTCATGTCATGTCATGTCATGTCATGTCATGTCATGTCATGTCATGTCATGTCATGTCATGTCATGTCATGTCATGTCATGTCATGTCATGTCATGTCATGTCATGTCATGTCATGTCATGTCATGTCATGTCATGTCATGTCATGTCATGTCATGTCATGTCATGTCATGTCATGTCATGTCATGTCATGTCATGTCATGTCATGTCATGTCATGTCATGTCATGTCATGTCATGTCATGTCATGTCATGTCATGTCATGTCATGTCATGTCATGTCATGTCATGTCATGTCATGTCATGTCATGTCATGTCATGTCATGTCATGTCATGTCATGTCATGTCATGTCATGTCATGTCATGTCATGTCATGTCATGTCATGTCATGTCATGTCATGTCATGTCATGTCATGTCATGTCATGTCATGTCATGTCATGTCATGTCATGTCATGTCATGTCATGTCATGTCATGTCATGTCATGTCATGTCATGTCATGTCATGTCATGTCATGTCATGTCATGTCATGTCATGTCATGTCATGTCATGTCATGTCATGTCATGTCATGTCATGTCATGTCATGTCATGTCATGTCATGTCATGTCATGTCATGTCATGTCATGTCATGTCATGTCATGTCATGTCATGTCATGTCATGTCATGTCATGTCATGTCATGTCATGTCATGTCATGTCATGTCATGTCATGTCATGTCATGTCATGTCATGTCATGTCATGTCATGTCATGTCATGTCATGTCATGTCATGTCATGTCATGTCATGTCATGTCATGTCATGTCATGTCATGTCATGTCATGTCATGTCATGTCATGTCATGTCATGTCATGTCATGTCATGTCATGTCATGTCATGTCATGTCATGTCATGTCATGTCATGTCATGTCATGTCATGTCATGTCATGTCATGTCATGTCATGTCATGTCATGTCATGTCATGTCATGTCATGTCATGTCATGTCATGTCATGTCATGTCATGTCATGTCATGTCATGTCATGTCATGTCATGTCATGTCATGTCATGTCATGTCATGTCATGTCATGTCATGTTATGTCATGTCATGTCATGTCATGTCATGGCATGGCATGGCATGGCATGGCATGGCATGGCATGTCATGTCATGTCATGTCATGGCATGGCATGGCATGGCATGGCATGGCATG
Organism: Topomyia yanbarensis; assembly: GCF_030247195.1. Lineage (NCBI taxonomy): Eukaryota > Metazoa > Arthropoda > Insecta > Diptera > Culicidae > Topomyia > Topomyia yanbarensis. The sequence goes on along the minus strand of NW_026683509.1, from coordinate 553 downwards.
GCTTGGCATGGCATGGCATGGCATGGCATGGCATGGCATGGCATGGCATGGCATGGCATGGCATGCCATGGCATGGCATGGCATGGCATGGCATGGCATGGCATGGCATGGCATGGCATGGCATGGCATGGCTCACCCTTAACATGCAGTGTGAGACTGACTTGGATGCTCACCCTTTCACTCCTCTGCCACGCCATGAGGCATCGATAGCTTAGTTCCAACATACTACGCTACGACCCTCCCGTCTTGGCATGAGGCAGTCCACTTATACGCCTATACACTCACTCTTCTGTCTTGCTTCGGGGTGGCTGGGTTTACCCCTTACGCGGTTGCCATTCGCTGCGCCAACCTACCTCGGCATGAACAGACCATTCACTCTCTTATTTTGCGCTTGGCCTTTTTCGCTAACCAATCACTAGTTAGCCGTGTCCGCCGCCTGTTGCTCGGTTCGCCAGATTACCTGTAGCCTACTGGCAATCTGGATGGTAGCAGCCGAGACTGCGTTCCACTTCTCCACCGTTTGACACATCCGCTGAATAAGGGTATCCGGGGA
>NW_026683508.1:0-41964 GCF_030247195.1 Topomyia yanbarensis | reverse complement strand
AAAATGTAACTTGTTGAACGTGTAAAATTCTGAGGAATAAAACAAAAATAAAAACGTTAAAGGTAAAATTCAGAAACATCAAACTTTTTGATATTTACTCTACAAATCTCATTTTTTCATTATTTGTCCTAATATCTCAACTTCCCCTATTTTTCCAGGAATGAAACTTTTCTCATGTGATCCCTAAGCATATTTTACACTAAAAGTAGTAAATTAAATAAGAATTTTGTTGTTAAATGGAGTTAACATGTGCGATTTTATGATAAAAATAAGAAATCGACACTATATGTCAGATAATTTGATATTCCTGAATTTTACCGGTAACGAATCTATTTTTGTTATAATTCTAAAGATTTTCCACGTTCAACAAGGTATAGTTTATGAAAATTGATTGAAGAATAATAGAGATATGTTCACGAGAAAATGATAAAGTTTAATATGAATGACAAAAGGCCATTTAACCCCAACTTCTCGTAATCGGACAAAGATCAAAAAGGCTCCGATCGATTTTTGAGATTTTTTCACATTAGAAAAACTACAAAATATGTATGATTTGCCTCACGGAGCAGAAAAATCATTAAAAATAGGGGATTTTGGGGCCAAAATGACCCGGTACTCCACTTTCCCGTATTTTCCTAGAGACAAATTCAAATACTAAGATTATTTCCTTTCAAAAGAGGAATAAATTGTAATTTTCTGATTGCTACTTCAAAAGTTATAGCATTTAATGTATTTTTCCTCCATATTTTCCCATAGCACCAATTTCAAAAAATTTCAAGCGAAGTGGGCGGGGGTCTAAAATTGTCCAAATGATGTGAAATTTGGCATCTGAGCTTACTTTGACATTTGTCACAATATGAGAGGGGGAGCCTTCGAGAACCCAAAAAAATTTTTTTTTGCGATGCCCTACTGTATAAGCTAGAACGGTTCGTTATTGGAAACCCGTTTGAAGATAAGTGATTTTTGTCTTGCTTAACACATTTATTGCTGTGTACGTTGACGTTTTTGATGGTTCCCTCTCCGGATGGTCCAATGGAGGTTCAATCGGGTTCAACTCCTAAGGCTCCCTCCGGTACAAACGGCACCCAGAACTCTTAACTAAACAATTTGTGTTCTTCTTTCTGCTCAAGACTAAATCGCTGGATCATCTTCAGATTTCTTAAGACCTGACAGAACGGTTCTCGGCTGCGACCGGAACTTCAAAGGTCCGCTCGGAAAAGATAGAGGTTTTACTAGTCAACTCAAAGCAGGCAAACGATATTGCTTGCTGTGATCAGTTTACGTGGGATTATAAAGAATATATATTCCGGCAGTAAGGGTAGAGATGGAAGGCGTCGTCAACGATGAGAGTTTGACATGTGAGGTTCTGCTGCAGTACGGGGTTGGTTTAGAGACCACTTACTTCAGTCGGTGAAAATAGTTGAGTGCAAGCATTTGGATTCAGTAGTAATTTAGGGAAATGATTCAAAAATGTACTCCCAATCAAACCCTTATCGGGTGACCTACGCTGGTACCGCTTTACCGAACTTCTTGCACAAGGTCCGTCTGCCAGTCCGTCTATTTGTACCACGGACCATGAATTGCAAAAAGTGTAAGCAATTGGGTCACATAGCCCCCATTGTAGCAAAAAGGCCCGCTGTGGAAGATGCGGTATGAATCAACCAGATGATTCGTGCAGTAAGAACGCTGAGAAGTATCCTTCATGTGCAAAGAGTCTGCAAAATATCTCGGCATGTCCCGCGTACAAACTACGTGAAATAGACTGGAACGTTCCCTTGTGGGACACGTTCCAAACGTTCTTTCGCAGAAATGCTATGTCACCATGCCTATATGTTCTTTAGCCCCCACAAGCAGGAACATCTACTAAGGTGTCTAGAAGATATAGGAAGAGAAGGAACATTTCCTCTCCTAAGCTTTCTTGTAAAGGCCAGAAGATGTACTATGACAGGAAACTGGCATCCCTTGGAAGTGCTGCAACCACACTAAAACAAGTAGCTCCTGGTCTCGGTGGGCTAAGATCAGAAGAGTTTCCAGCACTTCCTGGAACATCAAAAACTCCAAGTGTTACTTGGTTTCAGCTCGAGAGCGATCGCAGCATTGGAATTATCAAACTCTCGGACATAGTGCGCTGAATAATAAAAACTTCCAATATTACTGATCCTAATAAAAATCGATTGTTGGACAAAGAGTGTTCAGAAGTATACGCAGAGCAGGCTATAAAAACTGTCACAACGACGGATTGCCCGCTAGTTATCGACAGTACGCGATGTTAGAAGCACGAATGAAGAGTTTGATGAAAGCCAAAGTACGTAGTTACTGGCGCCGGTTCGTTGATGGACTAACAGGAGCAACATCGATGAGCACTTTTTGGGGCAGGGCCCGACGTATGTAAAACCGAAATAGTACTAACGATAGCGTGGGATATTCAAACCGTTGGATATTTCATTTGGCCAAGATTTGTCCGGATTCCGCCCCGGCATAGGTGACCTATTGCGTCACGTCTCCCTCCGTTACCGCGATCAAAACCTTTTTCGATGGTGAAGCTCTCACTTGCACTCTTATCATGTAACAATACAACCGCAGGGCCAGAACGAATAAAATTCAACCTGTTGAAGAATCTGCCAGACTCTGCCGAGAGACGCTTGTTGAATTTATTGAATAAGTTTCTCGAGTGTAACATTGTCCCTCATGACTGGAGGCAAGTGAAGGACATCTCCACCCAAAAATCAGGAACACCAGCCTCCGACCACAACTCGTATCGACCGATTGAAATGCTGTCCTGTATCCGAAAGTTCTTTGAGAAAATGATTCTATTCTGCCTCGACAATTGTCAAATGCAGAATTTGGTTTCCGCATCGCCTGACTTGCGTTCTTGAGAACAGAACTTCAGAAATATGCTCGTAAAGACCAAATGGTTTCTTGGATATTAAGAGGGATTTCAATTGTGTTTCTATCAACACTCTTCTTGAGAAGTTGCACCAACATGGTCTATCAGTAATTTTGAACAATTTTCTGCTGAATTTGTTGTCGGAAAAGCACATGTACTTCTCGCGAGGCGATCCGTCAACGTTGAGATGTAGATGCATGGGTCTACCCCAGGGCTCATGTCGAAGTCCTCTTCTATAAAATTTTTACGTCAATGACATCGATGAATGTCTTGACAATTCCTGCACGTTAAGGCAACTTGCAAATTACGGTGTAGTTTTTGATATGAGACCCAGGGATGTCGACCTTCAAAAACCATTGCAGAATACCTTGGACAATTGGTCTATTTGGGCTATTAAGCTGGGTATCGAATTCTCCACGGGGAAGACTGAGCTAGTCGTATTTTCCAGAAAGCGTGTAACAACACAACTACTGCTTCTGTTAATGGATCAAATTGTTGCTCAGGTCTTCACAGTAAAATATCTAGGGGTCTGGTTTCACTCGATAGGTACCTGGGGATGCCACATTAGGTATCTGAAATAATAGTGCTAACAAAGATCAATTTTCTCCAATACAATAACCTGAACATGAAGAGGAGACCTTATTAGGCTGTATTAAACAACGTTCGATTGAAACCTTAGTTCAAGGGGATGGATGTAGGTCGTGATTTCAATCGTGTGATGTCCCGACTCATGTCAAACCATTACACGCAGGATGCACATCTTCGGCGTATTGAGCTCGTGGCGTATTGAGTGGTACATGCGCTTGTGGCGATGGCTATCACGACATCGATTACTTTGTCTGGGCGTGCACCGAGTATAGTTTCTCCAAGCCTCATCTAATGGATGCCCTTCAGGCCCGAGGAATGCCCTCCAACCTGAAATCAATCAGTATATAAATTGTCGCTCTTTTTCTTTGTTTTATTCTCAAAAGTCCCCGTACTGCTTTTGTGGCACCAACTCGCACTAGAGCGCTACTACGTGATCGTCTTCACTCACCAATCTGATTGCAAAACCAAACCTGGAGCCGAAAACGATCCGAAGTTCTGACCTATCTGAAGGATTCCCTATGGGTCCGGCGAGGACCACTCGACGTCCCGTTGCGTGCTGATTGGGCGGTCCAAGGCCGTCATTATCGTTGACGATTTGCCACAAACTGCAAGCTTGGTGTTCTTCTCTTCTTTGTCACCGTTGTCCTCTCCCCATGTGGCTGATATTGCTGTTACTTCGATACTGAAATCAACTCCCCTCCCTAAAATATCTTTTTGAAGCAGATAGGCCTTTGAGCTTGAGCTTGTGTGACCACCCCTGGCTTCTACTCTGTTATCGACCTGGACTAGCTGAGGTTGCACAGGGAATAAGTAGATAATTATGCTTGGGAGTAGCGAAACATTTTTCAACGTGCAACTCCTGTAATCCTAAACTGTTTCATTGATCCATACCGGCGCTGGCCAGACCCGTACGTAGATCACGAAAGGAAAGGGAAGGAATGTTAGTCCGATGCTTGCTTTTGCTAGAGGCCGTATATACTACTGCGCACTCCACAAGTATCACAGGTGGAGGATATTTGTTAGTAAGTATAGAAGTTGGATTCTACTTTTTCATTACCGACGCCAGGATAGGTGACTCCACTATCTGGACTAGACTATCGATCCATTCACATCAGAAAAATCTCAACGACCTCGGCTGGGATTGAACCCAGACCAACTGGAATGAGTGGCGGTCACGCTTACCACTCAACCATCGGTGCCGTCTCTTTCTAAAGCATCTTTGTCATAAAAATCTGAATCCGGTTCATTTTCCTTAACCCTTACATCAAATTGGGGTAGAATTATCTGAGAAAATGATAGAATTTTGAATGAGAAATTGGCTGGAAAGGACCCCGACTAAAAATATATTTTAAATATACGAAGTATCCGAAAAAATGCAATATTTTGCGAATTTCAAGGCACCCCCAAAAGGTTATTACTACACGCTTATAGTCCTAGGTTTACTTTACTAATTTATCCATACAAACCAACACTAAATTAGATTGTTGCAAAGAGCTATAACAGTGATTTTTGCACCCCTTTCCGAATATTGATCGCCATCACGTAACCCCTTTTTGAAAATTTCTTACCATCGTTACCCTGTCAGAGAAAAATGAGTTTCAATTGAATGAACAACTTAATTTTCCTATTAGAAACCTGTTCCTGAATACTCTCAGTAAGCATCTCCATTCTTGACACTGAAACAATATATAAAAACAAATATTCGAGGAAAATGTTAGAATAACGAGTAAAAATTTACCCCGCCTAATTCACCCCATACAATAGTCTAATTTACCTCTGGGGACGAGTTCACCCCTGGTTGAAAACCACTGAGCTGTAAAGTTTTCAAAATTGTCATTTTTTTAAAGGTAAAACATGAATGCTTTTCAATGTATCGTTTACATATCAAAAAGATATATTCTATTTTCAACCCCTCCTAAAGCCCCTCAAAAAAAATAAACAAAATAAGATTTCCTCAAATGAAACCAGAGCTAGAGAGATTTTAATGTTTCTACCTATTTCTTCATATCAAATTTCAATGCCCGTTTTACCCCACTTCCCCTTAAAGAAGGGTTCTAATATTTGACCGAAATCCATCCCACATACGCACAAACAAACACTGAAATTTTCATCAAAATCGGAGAACACCAATACGACTAGTGACAAAATTTAGAAAAAACTGGCTCCTTAGTTTCTACATAATGCCGTTAAAAACATATCAGAAAGAATTGAAAATTATTTGAAGATAGCGCTACTAGAGATGATCGGCTTTCATTTTTTTCGAACCCGACCCGACCCGAACCTTGAAGAGCTTGAAAATTTAAAAACCCGAACCCGACCTGAGCCCGAAATATTAAAATTTGAAAAACCCGAACCCGACCCGAGTCCGAACATTTAAAAATTGCAAAACCCGAACCCGACCCAAACTCGAAAATTGAAGTTTTGTAAATCTCAAGCCCGACCCGAACCCGATAATGTTAAAATTTAAAAACCTGTACCCGACCCGGACCAGAAAATTCATAATTCGAGAAACCCGATCTGTTAATACGGAGAATCCACCAAAGTCCCGAAGATTTTTAAATTTAGGCATCCGAGCTGGTTCCAAGGCTCATCCAAAAGAGTTATAGAATCACTCGAACCTGAAGTAGCACCATACGCGACCAATTGTATCTGCCTATGGTAAAACAAATTACTGACGCGAGCAATTGGCATTTATGTTTACTATTATTAAACGTAGCATTTGTAATGTTCTGAGAAACTTAAAATTGTCAATATCTTAACCGGAAAGTATGATAAATCGGCGGCTAGCGCATGGGGAAAGAAGAGGCATAATGATGACAGATTCAAACAACCTTGCCCGTTGTATTTAACCAAAATTCAAGTCGTATTCGACAGTTTACACGACGTCACCCGCGTTACTGGTTGGTAGGTCAAACTTAAACTTGTGTCGAAGGGTGTCAATCAAAATTCTCGGACGCGTTCTTTATTTCACTCCATTAGCTAGTACGGTATGCGCGCGAGTAGAGATGCTTCGACACTCCAATGGAATTCTCGGTACGACTCCAAACTTCTACAAATCCACTCATGACTTCAACAGAACACACAATATTTTTAAGATTAATTCCTTAAAATAGTGGAAATTCATATATTTTCATGAAGGAATCCGGATAATGCAATGGCCTAGCCCGGGGACAATCTGACAGAAAGTTTTTGTTTCATATATGTACCAGTATGGCGCAAGTATATCACGGTGTCTTTTTAACAACTTTATGCAAAAAAATTCAGCATCTCTGAAACTTCAGGATATGAAAGAATGGGCTTTCCCCTTTCATTTGAAACCAAAATCAAAATAATCCGTCGGGGGGTCCAGAGCAACTTTTTTTTTAAGTTTTTTTTTCGTGAAAACATAGATTTTACAATGGAACTAGTTCATATTTCTGTCCAAAGATGGTGCTGTAGACATTCGAACAACACTTAAAATGGGAATCTGATAGATTATTTAATTGTCTACAACTTTGTTACCAACTAAAAACCGATTTGAAATTTTTCGGAAGAGTTGTTTAATATTATATATATTAATATTAATATTTAACGAATTCTAAGTCTAAGTTAATTTCACAGAAGACCTAGTGGTTTGTCAATTCACAAGCACTTTTTTTATTTGCCAAATAGTTGTGTTTAGTTCAACAGTGAATTCAGCGGAATTTGAGAGCTTGGAAAGTCTCATCTTTCAGCTGAAAATTATATTTCCCTGATACAGGGCACCATTAATATTTTTGAGATGAAAAGTATTAGATAAGTGTTGACAAAACTAGTATGATATTAATATTCTTGTTCATGATGGTAAGCGATTCCTCCCGCAGAAACAGCTTTTGCAATGATGTATGCCTTCTTTTTCATTTTTTCGATTGTTCTCAGGGATGACTGATAACTATTCTTACATGAATCTTCTACTCTGTTGGCATCTTCGTATAAAATTCACTTGTCCTGAACTTCAACCTTTATATTCGAACAAACTCAATGAAACTTATAACGCATCATTGCAATATTTCGCGGATTTCATTGCAACGCATGGTTAAAATCGCTGATTATCCGTTTTCAAAATTAACTCAATGTGACAAACAGTGAACAAAAAACTTTGAGTCTTTAGATCAAGATAATTTTTTTTGGATATATTCGAGGACTTCTATGTATATAAGGTTTTTGTTGTACTCATATACATTTCGCATAATCTAGGATCAATTTAGTAACGATATCTCGCTTAATTGATAGGAAATGGCCGTAAAATCCAACTGCCACAATATGCTATGCGGAGAAAATTTGAATAAATCGTTTCACGCTAACCACTAATTTGGACAGTTACTGCTGTGGTTTGCGTTAATTTAGAAACGGTGTGTCCCAACATTTCGTCTTGATCGGAATTATAATAGCTGACTTAAGCGATCATAACCTAAATTATACGACGTATGGTCCTTTCTAAAACATAAATGTAAGCAAACCCTTGTAATCAATCAATACCTTCCGATGAATGGTAGTTCCTTCGAAACTATCGGGAAAGATTACAAACCAAAAGCACAAATAGTTTTCTTACTCTATCAAACATCCTAATTTTCAGAAGGCCAATTAGAATTGTCAAGGTAATGAATCCCGTCTAATATTTTTATGCCACTAGGCCCAATTCTTTTTTGGTAATGTAATAAGTGCGAGAAAACATATTTCCAAACCACTAGGCCTCGTGTGAAACTATCTTAGATATAACTTTGTTAAAATCTTAAGCAACTTTTCCGGATGATTTCAGATCAATTTTTAGTGGTCAACAAACTTGTAGACAATTAGGTTTTCTGTCAAATTCTCACTTTTAGTGTTGTTCGAATGTATAAAGCACCATCTAGGGACAGAAATTTGAACTAGCTCCAGTAGTAAAACCTATAGTTACGAAAAAACTTCAAAAAAAAAAGTTGCTCTAGACCCCCCGACGGATTATTTTGATCTTAGTTTCAAATGAAAGGGGAAAGCCCATTCTTTCATATTCCGAAGTTTTAGAGATGCTGATTTTTTTTGCATAAAATTGTTCTAATAAATACACCGTGATATCATTACCATATGAGTGCCATCGTTGATAGATTGTTTCTACTTCCAGTAGATTTCTACTTGCTCAAACCAATATATTTTCTGAAAAATATACTTTTATTTGGTTTATTGATGATTATCGTAAAAAATAAATCGCATAGAGATTTTAGACGCGAAACATTTATTGTTGAATGCTCTCTCATGAGTACTCGTTTAAAAATAAAATAATTCGGACAGTTTGCGAATCTGAAGAGAAGATATTTTATACATGAATAAAAATACAATAGTTGAGCATCACAAAATATAACGAATTCTAGCGATTTAAAGGTGTTAAAATTTAGCATGGTTATATCTAACATCCATTCCGATCACGAAGTATAGTAAAATTAATAAAGTTAATACTACAAAAAGAGACTGGGTATTGTGTGTAGATGCAAACAGCGTCAAGAAATGGTTGGGTGTGATCTGTTCAGAACCCGACTCCGAAAATTTCAAATTCGAAAAACCCGAACCCGAAAGTTTAAAATTTCAAAAACCCGAACCCGACCCGAGAAATTCAAATTTGAAACCCGGAACCCGACCCAAACCCGAGAAGTTTAAATTTACAAAACCCGAGCCCAACCCGAAACTCGTCGGGTTCGGGTTCAAAAACCCGAACCCGACCATCTCTAAGCGCTACCTCGGTTTAGCTCAACAAATTGTCATCATAGCCGATTAAGTGATATTTTGAAAATAATAAGTCCAAATTTGAAAAATAGTAAAATAATAATAACATATGGTACAATATCTAACATGAAAGTTTAGTTTTTAGTGTTTCGGATTCTCCTCGTCAGTAATTAACACCAACTTGGAACCGGTTAGAGTTGTCCAAATCAGCATCGAATTGGCGCCAGTTAGTCATTAAATCCAAAAAAGTCACACGTCGGAACAAGCCATTTTGTTTGGGCGTTCACACAAGACGTGTTACTTTTTGGATTTAGTATCTAACTGACGCGAATTTGGTGCTGGCTTGGAGTTACCTACCGGGCTCCAGGTAGGTGTGAGTTACTGGCGAGTAGAATCCGAAACACTAGAAACTAAACTTTCACACGGACTTGCCGTACATTCTACGTACATGGATACTTATTTTCTGTAAAAAATATCACTTTATTTCCATTAAATAATTCATTTACCGGCAAAGTTAATTCGCTTCCATCTATTTAAAACACAGTACTGATATCCACATAAAACAATCAAATCATATCGCGTTTCAATAATTATACATATTCAATTATCGCGGTAGCTTAAATTGATTGCTTACACAATCAGTCTAGTAGACCAATAATCTCCACCACACCAAAGCCGGAAATGTGATTTGTGTTTTCATTCATTCGCACATACTAACGAACACGGGTAAGGCTCGGTATTATACACACATACCTACACTCCATCCCTCTATTAACTAGGCATAGTTTACCCCAAAAAAAACAGCACCACCTGACTAGATGATAGTGAAACTAATTCAGCGAAAACAGATCATAAAAAAGCGTAAGGTGTGATGATATAGCATAGCGGCGACGACCTCGCAAATCAAAGCGCTAAACCGTAAAGCATAAACTCAGCAGTCACCGACACCGATTAGCCCGTGGAGGACGATAGTAACGAGAAAGGAGACGTTTGCAGTGTTCGTGATGGAGGAGTGCTACACTGGCTTGAATAGTAGGTATACAACTCTGCTCCGACACACATTATGGAATATATATTGTGCTCAAACAGCTGTTTCGTTCCGCGAGCCGTACAGAGCCGAGGTGCGAGTGTAAATGTAACGTGCACGTTTACGCTTCGCGGGAAGGTCGAGATAGCCCGACTGCAGTGACGGCCAAATGTATATAGGTACATGTTGATGATAATCTGTAAAACGGATCTACACATTTATTTTGTTCTGTCGAATCTCAGTATATTTTTTTAAATTTTACAAAGATTTGAACAGATCTCTCTAAAAGTGACATTTTGTTCGCTAAAGCTCTGAAAACAATTCGCTGAAAAACCATAAACTAATGTCACTATGCGGAGATATACGTTTCTAAACTTGCCGATTACATACCTGAGCGGACAATTATCGAGCTGAACTAAGTGGGCAGCAACGGCGATAAGATTAGCACTTACTGATGAAACAAAATCCGAAGATCACGCTTTGGTACACAAACAGGGTCTTCACTGCAGTAGTGAGTAATATGTACGTGAGTGCACGCCCTTGTATGTGTGAGCCGGTTACACTTATACAAGAAAACACATCTAACAGCTCGTATCGAGCCGTGCGTGGGGCATCGGCGGTAGTGATAATGATGCAAATAAATGCTTGCACACTGACATTGAGTGGGGTGTTTGCTGTTTGATACTGCGATGGCCTTTGTTTAACCGTGTAATTGATTTATTTGTTTTACATTCATACGGGTGCAAGGGTTTAGATTTGAATACATATAGTGCGCGCTTTACTGTGTTGCATTGCTTGCCGTCAGTGATGCAAAAAAAATAGCATGGTACGAAATAGGTCATGAGAATGCATGACAGCAATCTTCTGATACCAGATGCGTAATTTTTATTGATTTAAGATCTACTATATACAGCACATTGCAGTTTACATTTAGTATATAAAAATACCATATCCTAAAGTAAACAGATTATCTAGGAATGAAGAATTCGTTTTCTTCAATCGGTGCTAATTTCAAAGATCAGGTGTGTAAAATGTGGAAACTGAGTTTCAAAACACTACGGAACGCACTATGCTATATTTCTCCTTGGTGGAGAAAAATTTTGGTGAAAACTATTTTTTCTCCATTAAGGAGAAAATTGATTAAAACCATCTGTGCGCGTGAACAGCACAAAACCTATAACTAAATTAGTTATGGAAAGTGCGTTTCGAATTCGTCTCATCACAATCCGACACTAACTTAGTGACTTAGTGAGTGCTGTACAGAAAATTGACGGAATCATGTTCAAAATTCTGGTGAAAGATTACTCGGAATTCTAAGGGAATCACAAGTTATGGAATCAAACTCAGGATGCAATCCTAATTCAGAGCTCTGACAAAATCCGTTAACAATTCAGTCGGAATTCTGCTCAGAATCCTGATATTTTAGCGCTAAGAATGTTTCCATCTTAATACGATAGTGGCAGCAAAATTAGGTCAAAATACTGAAAAGAATTTCGCCAGAATCGCCCATGTGCAAATCATAACTATCTGTATAATTCCATTATGTAAATTGTAAAGCAATCCACCAGAACTTTAAGAAGCTTCTCTTCAGAATCCAGAATAGGACGCCATAAGCAGGGATGTAATGCACCTCAGAGCAAATAAAGCACTTTCTATGCGAGATACCGCTCTTCTCTTTCACAATAAACCTCTTCACTCCGATGTATGTTGCTCCCATACGTGCATTCTACTCCATGGCTGCACACCTCAAAGAGTAGAAATAAAGAGGTCCTTTAGTGTGAATCTTGGTCCTACGCGCACGGAAGTAGAGAAGGCAACCAAAAAACATTTTAAAAACGTTCTTCCGATCAAACTTTATTTGAATTGTAGTTTGATTCGCCTTTCTACCTGCTTGCCAGTAAGTGGAGGCACAAGAAAGTGGCTCTTCAAGGTGACTCTTTGAACAAAATTGTGCAGCTCTTGGTACACAGATCTTTCTCTTTTTCGTTTTCAAGTTTCTCTTTGTGCGGTCGTTCCGCACATCGCAGTGTTTTTGCGATGCTCTATTTTCCATTGGTGTATTTCGCTCTTTGTGTCACAATGTGTGAGCTAATAACAAGCCTGGCCATAAGTATCTTAAGCAAGCATTGCATTTATCGCTCATATGAATAAATGCGCCCGGATAGTTTGCTACTCCGACAATAAAAACTCACATTTTCACACGAAAAGTTATTGGACTCACACAACTTCTCCAGATAAATACAAAGTGTTATTTCTCCGGATAAATAAAACAGCCGGAGAATGAGAGAATGAGTTTATCACGGTACCCTTTTTTCGCTCGCTGCTTTCCTATCGTTATTCCAAAACAAGAAAAAACAAGTCTATCATACTTCTTTGCCGCTTTTCTTTGTAATTAAGTGTATTTTTTGAAGTTTTTATTGATTTCCACGAAATTAAAATTTTATCACCTTCTCCGGTGAGAAAGAAAAAGTCAAATAAATCCGGAAAATAATTCTCAATCTATTTGTGGAGACGGAGAATTTTGCGACTCATCTTATCTCGGAAAAGTTGGACATCGGACAAGCTTCTTCTCGCGTGAGTGAGAGAGAATTACAATGCCTGATCTTAAAATAAATTAGTTATAGAATTTGCGTTGTGACTTCATCTCATCAGAATCCGACACTAGCTTAGTGACAGGACTAAGCTAGCACCAGATTGACGGTAGCGACAAAAAAACGAAAACAGTATTTGTGTTTCTGAGCAAACACCTAGTTCTGTCTCTATGTTCGGGGCGGTGGTCAACTATTTTCGTACGCGTCTCTTATAAGGTGCTATCTTTGAAAACGAGCATCCTTTGTTATGCGACTAACTTCTTTTCCGATCTTATTTTATTGCAAATAAGTAGTAGTTTTCATTTTACTATTTTTAAAATTTGCACATATTTTGTCGTACGTAATTTTAAATGTTAGTCTATTTCGTGTTTATTTGACCAAATAGGGAACTAATTCACAGGACATTTAATGTGCGTGGGGTATACGCATGGTCTTGTCTCAGTGGAATGATGACTGTTGAATCATGTATAAGGGTTTAAAGCTGACAGATATGTTCCAGTTTTTCACTCTCGGTGGCCGGCTATCCAGTGTTTAAACTTTAAATTTTTCACCGCTAAGAAAAAAAAACCCGAGAAGAATTACACAGCAAAAAATATGGAAATTAACTTAAGCGTATTTTATAATATCGCAGAAAAACTATTCGTGTATTTTACGCTATATATCATGCACATAAAATGAACCCTGAAAATTATGCAAATCTGTATGTTACTATAAAAATTTACATTATTCTGCTCGAGATTTGGGCGCTCTTCATTCAACTTTCAGCCAAAATATCTTATTTTTACACGCTTTTACACGAAACGGTGTTAGCCAGAGAGAGAAACTAACTGCGTTATACACATATATGCCGAACCGCACCTCAATGCGCTTGGATCGTTCACGCTAAAGCGAAACTTATATACGCCACTTTGCAGTCACGTTGTTATGTGTCGCTTTAGCTCAGTCGGTAAAGGGGTGTTATAGGTGAGTCAATGATTGTCGATCCAAGTCTTGGTCTTAACGGGATTTTTTCTGCTGGTCACCAACACATACGTAAGTTATTTATAGTACGATTTGTGGCCAATGTAACATTAATGACAAGCATAAATTTACACTATTGGTCGCATTCCCTTATGTGCAGTTAGCATAATTTTACATGAATTTTTTTATCTGTGTACATCAGAGCAGGATAGCAAGATAGAAATTAATTCTATCGGAATAGCAAAAAGGATTCCATCATAACACTTCAGAATCCTAAGGACAACTAAATCACAAGAAGCATATCATCAGAGTCTGAAAAGTTTTTCACAGCGTCAAAATTCTGTAAAATGACTTTTGTGGTTTCCCTTCAATCATTTATTAAACACTCATCAATTTGTTAAAAATATGCTACTTCAAGTTACCAACGATAACGGCCACGATAAGCGTTGGAAGCGTACAAATAAAAATGATCAATAACTGCTAACCGACGCGTTTGTTCTGAGCTATAGAAATCGTATATTTAATATCGTTATTCTTGTTCATAGTGTAAAAATTTTCTAGATTGAGAGTTATAAAATTTATTCAACGGGCAAAACTGCTAGAAATCATAGTCATATGTCAAGGCCAATGCAGAAAATCGCCAAACATTTGAACAACCTGACAGGGAAATGGTGTTAGATGTAACTCTCTGCTTTGACGGAATAAGTTGGCAAACTGGCTCATACCGAACGAACTCCAACCATCGTTATCTGATCAAAGAATAAGAAGTTGAGTATGGTTTAATCTACTACGCGCCATGTTTTGAAACGGTGCAACGAACTTTTGACCGTCGATAGGAAGGGAAGAAGTGATCAAATGGACCTCCGTATTGTGAAGTAACGGATAGTCTAAACTTTGAAAAGGAATCCCAATACTTCACTTGAAGACGTGGTGAAAAAACTGCATTTATGTAAAACTTTTGTGCTAGATGCGAAAAAACGTGAAGGACTACACCGTATCGTGATGAATGGGATAATGTAGTGAGGAAATCAAGTACACGGAGCTCTACAGTTAGCTGTTAACTAAATCATATTGTCTCGTCATGGATGATAAGACCTATTCAAAAGCAGATTTCCGGCAACCACCTGGACTTCTTTTCATCACTACTCGTCATAAGTTTGACGTCCCTGAGGAATACATACAACATGCAGCAAAAATACATGATTTGATACGCAAATTGCTCATATGGAAATCGGGCACTCCGTTCGTGGTTACCGAATCGTCAGACGTCAGTTCTGCTTGGAAGAATGCACCCAAAAGTATCTACTTCCGCTGCTGAGGTCTCACGATCACATTACGCTTTTCGAGCCCAATTTTGCCACGAGCTCGACAGATGTTCTGGATGTGGTACAGGAGGTCAATTTCGTGCCAAAATATTCTAATAGAAAATCTTACAGAAACATTCTCTTGTTTCTCTAAACGACCTGGTTATTAAAGCTTGTACACAAATGTCTCAAGTCTCACCGAAGTTAGAAGATTGATTAAGTTACTATCGAAATCGAGAGATTCTCAAGTCAGTTCAATTAGAGCTGCAAATGGAGCGTACTCATCGGACGAAGAAGGAAGAACTATCTTTTAGCCACACCCACATTTCCCAGATGATTATGATTTTATTCTGTATGACATGGAATCCAGTTCACGTGGAAAAGATGCCATTAGTTACGAAAAAAGAGCACAGAAGAAAACAATACACTGATCTAAGACAAAGCGAGTCACGAAATACATCGGCAATTTGAAACAGAAAACTTATTTGTCGATTAGCCCGAGGAATGATTTCATCGTTTCATCGTAGCGCAGTATGAACAATGTTCATTGAACATGAGTTCACTATCCAGGATAACGCCAAGGTCTTTGATGTATCGTGCGCGTAGCACGGAGCATTCAGAGATGAACTAGCTATAGGTGATAGGGTTCAACTTCCGACGGTAGGAAATAGTGTGGCATCGGTCTATGCTTAACGTCAGTAAGTTCGACGAGCACCACCCAACGAAAGGATCCAGGATATACTGCAGCCCCAAGTAAACGATGTTATTGATGACATTGAATAAATTTGTATCGTCTTCGGGAAAAATCGAATCATCCCAGTTCTCCTCCAAAAAGTTCTGGACACAGCAAACATATTACCAAAAAATCGTTGCGTTACCTACGAAAAGATAAAGAGCTTTAGACCGATCAATCTAACCTGTTTCTTTCTCAAATCACTGCACGGAAATCCGTTCATAGATTCATGAACAGAAAACCCTTGTTCACGGTTATGAAATTATGAATAATAAACCTAGTATCCATGAAACTATTCGTAAATTTCAAAAAAACTAGTTCTCACAAAAAATATACATAGCGTTACATTCCAATATTTGGTTGAGTTCCTGTGGTTCTGCCCTGGACATTGTTCATAATTTGGTTTGTAAAAATAAAGGATATCAACTAAAAGAACCGACATTTAAGGGGGGATTATCATATCAACGGTCAAAATCATGCTGAATCTTTGCGGTTTTTAGGTTCACTGTGACGTGATTGAAATTACCTTAAATTACCTAAACCTTATTAATATCAATATCCCAAATGAACGAATACATTTTAACGAAATCTTTTTAACATAAAGTTTTCAAGAAAAAGGTAAGTTGAGCATGGAAAAGTTTTTTTTAGGCGCGCGCAAAGATTCAGTATGATTTGGCCGTTTATATAAAGCCCCTTAAACGATGTTCATGATTTCAGGAGCTTTGTTGCGATTTTTGTTATTTCTCATTACGTTACTGTGATATTTTATTCATGATTTTCTTGCAGAGTAGCGTGATTTATGTTCACGATTTCAGGACCATAGTCACGATTTTCGTAATTTATGAT
This sequence comes from Topomyia yanbarensis, assembly GCF_030247195.1. Taxonomy (NCBI): domain Eukaryota; kingdom Metazoa; phylum Arthropoda; class Insecta; order Diptera; family Culicidae; genus Topomyia; species Topomyia yanbarensis. The sequence continues at coordinate 25,313 of NW_026683508.1, read as the reverse complement.
CACATTACCGTGATATTTTTTTCACGTGTTTGATATCGGATTTTTTTGCTAGTGTAGTGTGATTTATGTTCATGATTTCAGGAACTTAGTCACGATTTTCGTAATTTATGTGCATTTATATTGAATTTGACACGCAGAGTAACGTGACTCAAATTCATAATATCATCAGTATCATCATGACATTCCTAATTTCCCTTCGTCTTATCGGGATACGCTACCGGATTATTTCTCGGAGTAACGCGACAATATGAACTGGATCATAAAAGTGTGACTGATTCGCGGTATCTTGTTTTGTGAATTACATCACGAACACGATTTGTGGCTCTATAATGCATTTTTGGTTAACGCAGTAGTTTTCGTTTTCTGTTTGGATATCATATTGAACCTTATCGTACGAATAACGATGTTCGAGGTCCTAATAGTTTTCTTATATTTGCAGCTCGTACCTATTACTAGTCGTTAGCAGCTGGACATAATTACATTCATTTTTCATGACTAAAAACCCAAATTTTGTGAAACAGTTCACGTGAAAATTTCATGACCAGAGTTGCATGAATTGAAAAGATCTACTAGATATCACAAGCACTCAACAAAGATCGAGAATCATTTACTAGGAATCATGAATCAGTTCACGAATTCACGATTGTTTTATGATTTTATTAACTATTTGACGAGCACGAAAGGTCAAGCGAGACTATTCCACTAGGAATCTTGAACCAGTTCTCGAATACCCAAACAATTTTTTTTGTGAACTAATTAACGGGCCCGCATGGACAGGCGTAACTATTTTACCAATTTACACATTCCCATGAATAATATTTCATGATTTTGTGAACTATTGCTCGAGCACTAATGAAATCACAACCCAGTTCACGAATACATCAATAATATTTTATGATTTTGTGAACTATGCCACAAGCACGAATGGTTAGTCGTGACCAATTCACTAGGAATCATGAACCAGTTCACGTTTACATGAATAATATTTCCCTATTTTGTGAAGTGTTTCACGAGCACGAAAGCTCGGTTGCAACCATCATACTAGGGATCACAAAATAGTTTGCGAATAATTGAAAATTATCACGATTTGGCGAACTATTTCACGAGAATGAATGGTGAGTTGTAACTAATATACTTGGAATCATAAACCAGCTCACGAATGCGCGAATAATATTTTGAATTTGTGAACTAACACGGACATTAAATCGTTACTAACATATTAGGAATCATGAACTAACTCACGATGATTGGAAGGATTCATGGATAATCTTCCAAGTTTCGTGAAATAGTTCACGAGAAAATAAGTTTAGATTTTGTGAATCACGAAGACCAAATCATGCGCAAGATGTCATAAATCATGAATGGTCGTATGTTCGGACTATGAATAATATTCCCAAATCTCGGAATTAAATCGCGAGTCAACCTTTGGTTTTATGAATTATGTCCATAAATTTGTGAGCTAGTTCGAGTACAGCAAATCGAATAGGTAATGTCAATGTGGAAACCGTGACTCACAAAGCAAAAACAAATAGCTCCACCAATAAAAGCGTTAGGTAGGTAGGTGACGCGAAATTGAACGTAATTGTAAAACACATGATTTTCGTTCATGGTCCTGTTTTCACAACGTAAAAACGTGATTATTCCAGAATTCATGGCACACTATTCACGACTTTTGAAACATTTTTTTCTGTGTGGAACGTTTAATCGACCCTTACATTCGGGATGTTAGCTTAGGTGAGCACCCGCTTGATGCAATGTAACATGCATTTCAGCGGTGGCCATTCTATGATAGTGATGCTTTTAATAGTGAAAAAGCTGAATTCATTAGGCTTGGGAACTTTTTTTAGATAATGGAGGTGTTTTTGTCAACATGTCTTTCGAATTCGTTTTGGAAGCAACACGAAGTCATTGGGTGCCTGCGTATATCACTAACTGGATATACGCAATGCTTAGCAACCGATATCTGTGCGCATCGTCAAGATATGTAAAGATTAGGAAACTGAGCGCCTGCGGATGTCTTCAGTGCTTTCGCCACTTTTATCGAATCTTGTCTCCGATGGTTTGGTGGGGAAATTGAATGAGCTTATAAATCCGACAATAGCAAACCGTATGTGTGGTTAAGCAATAGTGTGGTGAAAGGTACTATTTTTAGTAAAAGAATGTATTTTACTCGGACTGTCACGCTGGCCTAAAAGCACTTAGTTTATCAGGTTTTAGATTGAAATTAGTAATCGCATGTCGAACTCAAATCAATGAACCTAGTATTTTGCAATGCTATCTACCCTGCCATTTCGGTATTACTGGAAATGCACTAGGGAACAAATCGGCTAGAGCAGACACTACGCCTGCATCGAAGATCTTGAACCAGTTTTATCGTTTAGTTGGATAAAGCACGAGATTCACTCTTGGATTGCATCCGAACAAGCCAACCATTGACGTAGCTTGCAAACTTGAATTCAAAGAAAACATATATGGGATATGGATTCGAAAGTATTAAAAAATTCTTTTCGATTTTCGAAGCGTAATTGCAACATTCTAGTCAGAGCACTGACTGGACATTGCAAAGTGAATTCCAGCGCTGTTTTTCATTTTATCATATCTATCAGAAACGTCAAACGGAGAAAATTGCGTGCTAAAATTTCCTTGCAATTTTTATATTTATTTAATAATAAATGCAGATAGAAGGCTATTAATTCCACCATCACATCTGCATTTACTCATTGCAGGATCGTATAATCATATTATTAAGTTTTTCGTGAATATAATACGAAAATAATTGACAGCGGTTATTTTATTATATTTTGCCGATTACTTTTGCTATTCTGCTCTTTTACATATGTGGTCTTGACAACACCGCTTGTAAATGGCACATTTTTCTATGACGTTTTGACAGGCGGGCTTATAGGTGTAATATATTTCCTGTGCTGTGTTGCAATAGAGTGTAGATATGAGGTTTGGCATTTGGAAAAGATGCTAAATACAGCCGACTTGGCAAAACATCACAATGCAACACATCACATCTACAAAATGTGAGCAAAACTTTGGTACACTATATGTGACATTTTGACTTAAGATCAAATTAACATGTAAAGAGTTATTATTTTTCTCTATTATTTGTATATGATAAAGAGTCTATGCTTAGCTTTTATTTTGCATAATAAACTCAGCTTGTTTACATTTGCTAGATATGACGTTTTGAATAAACGGTATAGAACTACAACATGCCTATTATTCAGCATACTGAGTATTATTCGTGTGATCTTTGTGAACCCGACGATTACGGAACATCACATCATCCGTTAACCAACTGCCCTGCAGTAGCGCAATTTCGTAGGGGGACTTTTGGGATGCAGACAACATTGATGATGATTTCACAACCGTAGTCAGCATATCGAAGAAGTAAAGTAAAACATTCAACCGTGTTCTTCGAGAGATCAGTTGCGATGATAGTACAGATAAAAGCAACAGTCAGGGAAAAAATGGTGTGTATAACATTCAATAGTAACACAAAATTTGCTTGAAAAAAATTTCTCCCTTAAAAGATTTTTTTTTGGTTATAAAAATATTTGAACAACATTTTATTTTTACAATAACATGTTAGCCAATTTTTGGCTTCAAAGTGCTACGAAAAATTCATAAATGGAAAAAAGCGGAGGATTAATGTGAAACTGTGACAAATTTCAAAACAATTGGTCTGGCAAATTTTGAGTTATGATGTACACCGCAACACGCAAGACAAGTTTGAATAAAGTGAATAAAATTGCAAATTATATTTTAATAAAAATTAATCAAATCATACAAATAATAGTAATGAAATGTCTGCGCCCAGTATAGAAATGCACTGTAACCTACCATAATATTATTAAATACATAAAAAAAACATTGGTCCAAGTTAACAAAAATCCCAACAGCACTTATCATCTGTCGTCCTGCTGTCAACATTCGTCAACGAAGCAACTGATATCGGTAATGATTGTAATCTTGCTGAAAAATAAATACGCATATTATGCCGCAAATAAATCACCTCACTTTCATTTTAATCAGATTTCCGAAGTATCAACAAGTTGCGCTCACTGCTCTGAAATATATATTATTTAATAAATTTTAATTTCATTTCACATCCTTCTCCCTTTCGTTATTCCCCTTCCGTGGGAATTGCTTGGTTTGTGAAAAGCCAACCGACAAGGCTAGCAGCACCAGCGGCAAGTTTACCCATACGCCAAACCCACACAACGCACGTATACCCGTACGTACACACATTTAGTTCCTGATTTCGGTTGAAAACGGCTTGCAAAAATGTTTGCCAAACGGTCTATCCGTGGCCGTGATGGTGCATCCACGATGGTAGAGGTGACGTATGGCGCGCCGGTGTTCCGAGCTGACTGTGGAGGACGGCTTGAAAGTATTTATGGTTCAGCCACCCACACTTTACTCGGTGCGTTCCGGTGAGTGGGAATGTGTGAGTACGACGTGTACGTGAGACCCGTAACCCCGGTTTTATGAATTGGCTTCTCGCGATAGTGACCAGATTTCAGCAGACATAGCGGGGCTTTCGTGAAACGGTTCGGCTCTGCGGAAGAACCAGGATCGATTTGAGGAAGAAAAATCGAGGAGATTGTCGTGTTCTTTTCGATCGAAAGAGGATGTTATCATGCAAATTGCTCTGGGACCAGGTTCCCATCAATGGATGGGATGGCGAAAAGGGAGTCCCAGGACAATGAATCAGCGCTTCGAGATTATTTCAATGACTAGCGAACATAAACTTCTAGCGCCCCATGGGAGGGACAGTTAATTAACGATTAATGTTGTTCGTAATTAAATGTATGTACATGTAAAGCTGACGCCACAGCCAGCGGTAATGTTGTGCTCGTTTTACCATTGACATTATTCCGATACATGTCCCTATAGTGGAGTTTTTTTTTCTCTTTTTCCCGGAATTCTCTTCACTACTGTTCGTTCCTGTCGTGGAGTGGCTTCGGAGCGTGATAAAATGACGATTATCAAAATCGATAATGACAGCACGTAATTGTATGTCCTATATAGCATTTTATTTTCATTATCAATGGCAGTTTCGCTTACCATTGTACCGTTTTATGCAATCCAATTGCAATAAACGGTCGATCACCATAAAACACTTATCCCGCATACAACTACTGATTGTGAAGTTCATAATTGAATTATGTACGCAAATTATACTGTTTTTTCAGTAAACGTTGCATTGTTAGTGTGTGCTTTTATCATGTTATATGGGAACAAATCGCGTGATTTTATTTCTGGTTTAGTATTTTTGCATCTGTTAAGGTTAAACAGAGAGACGGACAAAAATCAGAGTTTTTTCCGGACCGTTTGTTAGATCTTCACGAAAATCAGTCAGCTTATGTAGAATATTGTTACAGTACTGCTGATTGATTTTCATGAAGATCTAACAAACGGTGTGAAAAAACTGCTGTTTTCGATTTCGATTTTTGTCCATTTCAACCTTAAACAAGACTCGAAAAATTCACTTGTCATTTTGGTAGTGTGAAATTAGGGATCTGAATCTTGGGTGTTATTCATCATCATCGCGGCTACGGCATGATTGTTCGTGATCGTTGTGGAAAGTATTTCCGTAGTTGCGATTTCCTCAGCGGCATCCGTAATGTGCCGCCAGTTCACCGAACTGGCACGTATTAATTTGTCCTTGATATGTACAAAGAGTGTAATGGTACTACCGCATTGTTTTACGTACTGCAGGGTACGGTAAGAGGTAATGAGTGGGTTTGTTCGCCTTTTTGCCACAAAATACGACCAGGCACGGAAATAGTTCCTCCATGTGTACTCTGTAATGGATTCCCTTTCTCCGAAAAACGATATGATTCTTGTAATAGCCACTTTGCAAGTAAGTGGCGCCAAATTATGTAGTTTGCTGTTTTATCTCGATTTTGCCACCGTTCTTGTATATATTGATCTGGGCCGATGAGAGTAGGGTAGGAAGGAGAGGTTCTAAAAAAATAATTCACATCAACAATGGCCGTATTCTCACAGTCACGTCGCCTAGTGTCTAGAAGGTAATTTTATTCCGGTCACTGAGTGACGTGACAGTGAGAATAGGATCCCAAATATATGGTGCTCCCATCCAACGTTTGGGTTGAATGACAGCTATCATTGTTGTTCATACTTAAATATGCATAAAGAAATGAGTTCTTACTTTAATAAGGATTCAAGTTTCGTGAACAACATTAATACTATCTTTTTGCCTTTCTCTTATAAAGAAAGGCTATGCAATCACTCCAAAAATCGAATTGCAATCCGAGCCCCGGAGGGCCGAGTCTCATATCCCATTCGATCCAGTTCGTCGAGATCGCAAAATGTCTGTGTGTTTTTGTATGTGTGTGTCAAATAGTGTCACTCAATTTTCTCAGAGATGGCTGATCCGATTTGCACAAACTCAGTGAAAAATGAAAGCAGAAATGAACGGTATAACGCTCCCATAAGACGCTATTGTATATTTAGTTGATCGGACTTCCGGTTCCGGAGTTACGGGTTGAAGAGTGTGGTCACACAGCAAATTCCCACGTAAACTGGTAACCCTATGATGTCCGCATTATGTAATACATATTCAAATACGTTCAACATTACTTGGATTTGCGGGTCTAGATCACTAATGACCAATTAAAGTAGTTTTGACCACATTGGTCACCTATGACGGATCTTGATGCCCCCTGGGAACTCGCCAAGTTCCCGAGCTAATGTCACACCTATTTTCCAGCAAACCCTTAACCGATGTTTACAAACTTGATTTCAAATGAAAGATATAATACTCCTATTGACTTCTATTGAATTTCATTCAGTTCTGACTTTTGGTTCCGGTGTTACAGGTTGGTTATTGCGGTCTCATAGGAATTTCTTATATAAACCGGTACAATCGTAATACCTCATAGGTTTAAAATATATTGAAATGAACATCAAACTACTTCGATTCGCATGCCTAGATCACTGATGGCGAATCAAAAATTATTGGAATGTATTATCCACTATCGATAATTCCGGAAGTCCCGGGGATCCGGACGAATTCCAGATCTAAAGCCACTTCGGTGATGACTGAACCAAATTTCACTAACCTAGATTCAAATGGAAGGTATAATGTGAAGTTCGGTGATCAATCTTCCATCTACCCCTCCACCTCCTACCTCTCCCCCCCGCTCCCCTCTCAGACCAACCTCCCACATGCATTCCCTTCATCCACCCCGTATACTAGAATAAGTTATATGATTTCCGACGCATCCTCCTCTTCCACTAATTATATCCTTTCCCTTCTCCACCATGAAGTTAACATAAAGACAACATTGAACTCACGCTGATTAAGCTATATAAATATCCTATTTTTGATTGTTTCAAGTGTGTCAGTATCTACATGTTGCTTATCAGGTTCGTGACAGTCGTTCACTTATATATGCTCATCAAGTGTAATAAGAATGTAATAGACATTTCTACAATGTTATATTGCCATTAAATCATAGCTTGGATAAATGAGAAAGACACAATTGCACCACTAGGTGGATTAAAACATGTTTTTTTTATTTAATTAGTTTATTTGTTAAGGCATGTTTGCGTTAGCTTAAAGGTGCCATTTTTTCTTTGTTTTACATAATCATATTATTTTGAAGATGTTTCGTTTTTATGACTACATGGATAATGGAGATATTTGTATTGGGTTAATCGTCTGAAACAGAAGATAGTCAAAATTTTCGTAATTCCTCTATGTGTGATCGTAATGTGAGTCATATTCATGATTTAAGGACCTGAATCACGATTTCAGTAATACGTCTGTGCGTTTTCGTGATTCTTGATCTTTCTCGAATTTCTTACGTGAACGAATGTGACTCAAGTTCATGATATTAGGAGCAAAATTGCGATTTTCGAAATTTCTATTTGCATTATTTTGGTAATAGTATTTACCGACTTTTCACATGAAGCAGCATGACAATCGAAATTGGATCATGAAAAAGTGTAATCGTAGTGCAGTTTTCGTATTTCTTCTGAGCATCACATTGAACCTTATCAAATGAATAACGTCCTAGAAGCTTAGCTAAACCAGTTTCCGAAACAAAAACAAATCTGTGACCAATATTCAAAAACTATGTGAAATAGTTCAAATGACAATCTCAAAACTAAAAGCAGATTTGAACAAAAGTGAAAACGATTCGGGATATCTCCTAAATTTAAAAATTGATCCATAAATAATTTTAATATTTTGAATTGTTGTCGCGAAATTATTAAGACCATATTGCATACTATATGAACTATGTACTGAACGTGGAAACAAAAGGTATGGTTTTATTAACGATTTGACAAAGGCGAATGATGGTTGAATCGAAACTAATATACTGTGGAACAAGTTTACGGCGCAGGAATGGATCCATGATATGAGTTTCGCAAAAAGTTCAAATGTAAATATAAAGACCATGCATAAAAATGCATAATAAATATTAATGTTGCAAAATTGAAAAAGTTTAAATACTTTGGATCATTAACTATAAAAATTTCTGATATTTTAAGCCTAAGTATTCTAACACTCCTAACCACAGACCTCAAAATTAATCGTAAAGCTATTTTGAGCTGCTATATCTCCACTGTTCTCCAAGAGATCCGAAATTTTTTGACACATATGGATAGCCCCAAATTTGTAAATGTGTTTAAGGGGTTATATACAAAGTTGGAACTCAAAAAATCGAAATTTTTTATTGAATATTCAATCTACATGCTTTGGAAAATATCTGTGCTATCTTTCATCCGGATCGGAGCACTAGATTTTAAATTACAGCCGTTTGCAGCGCGCCGGTTCTTCCACGAATGAAGTTAACACAAAACTTTAAACGCAATTATCTCGGGATGAAGTATTTTGAAAAGTACCGTTGCGGTGAACGTGATATCTCAAGAACTATTCATCCGATTTGCCTAAACTTTGTTATAAATTGTTTGTATTTACATTCTGTGTACTTCTACGGTTTCTTTTTCATCATTCTTTGCAATGAATTTTTGTTTAAAATTTTGAACACTACGAAACTCAATTTTTTAGTCAACATGTTTAATTCGCAAGAAAAAAAAATTTAATGGGAAATCGATCCGTTCAAGTACACCAAAATACTTTTTCCTTCAATAATCTTTTTAATTTTTGGATTTAAGTTGAGGGGTTCGGTCACCGTAACCCTCTGCCAAAAAACACTTTTCGGGGGATCGACCGTCAACCGTCAACCTTGAATATTTTTTTAATTCAACTTGTTTTTTTTTCTATCTTCGATAGTGCTACCAACGATCTGTCTTAAGCTTTTTCAAATAAAATTTGCGCAAAACGCTTTAAAAAAATGACAAACTCATTTCGATTTTTCGCCACAACTTTGTATATAACCCCTTAAATAGCACAAAATTGAACATCGACAAATATTACAACGTCACTTTAGAAATCTATTCACCATGGTTTTGACTACATGTAGACAAACCTCGGAATCCGTATATGTAATTACTCACAAAACCGTTCCGTATTGTAAAGGATGGCTTCTTCTCTAAGTTGGTCATTTTTGAGAGCGCACCGTACAAGAAGTTCGTCGAAATTCGCTAAATAATTCCTATCTGGCAAGCTATCTGCGGTTGTGACAATTTGGCTACAAATCATATCTGGACCCTTTGACGGACTGATTAGGACTGCTACAAAACAAAATGCGTTGTTTTTGTGCCAAAAGAGATCAACCCTTTAAACACTCCGAACCATCGCTCTATTGTGGTATTTTGGACCACTATGATGGCAAAACTACGAACGATGGGATCCATTTTACAAAACTCAACACATGAATACCTTTGCATATACTACCAGGAAACAAATTTCTTCGGTGGACGGCTAGTTGATTGTGTTCGACATATCATGTAGTTGAGCTCTTATTACGCTGTCTTCAATATTCACGAGAATCTTCTATTTGACATTGTTGGTTTGGTTGACTTATTTACAATAAATAGTATCAACAAACTTAGTGGTAAATTCTCCGTTGGACTGCTTTATTGGTAGGTATTTCTCACCGTGGCTACAGATAACCTTTTTATAATGATCGTTAAAAATGAACACCCTTGTTTATGTGGATAACTTTTTTCCGATTTAATAGGCTGTAGTATTCGTTGTATTATTTCCAAAATTGCACATTTTTAACGAATGTAATTATACATGTTCGTTAATAAAATGGCACTGTAAGGAGGAAGGAAATCCGGAAATTGAGCTGACATATATTTGAACTGAGCAAAATACTTTGTTTGTTTAGCGTTTATTTGTCTAACTAGGAAACTAATCCATAGGGCATTCAATGTGCGTGTGTGTGTGGGATATACGCATGGTCTTGCCTGAGTGGAATGATGACTGTTGAATTACGTAAGATGATTGAGAATCGCTAAAAAGATCGAAGTTACCAACATACCAGCAGGAAGAACAAAAAGGTCGAAGATCAGTTACCAATTTGCGGCAGTCATAGCAGCAGGAAGAAACAATGTTTTATTGACATGCTTTAGGGTTCTTAGTATTTATTGACATGCTTTAGGGTTCTCAGTTCTCTTTCTATTGAGAACTGGTTCCGCAGTACTGATACTTAAACTTTTTCCTGGAAGAAATCATAATTTTATTAATCAAGTTAATATGATTTTATTAATCAAGTTAACAAGCGTAACAAGTATTCAGATCACCAAAGCATGTCACTTACATTGGAACAATATTTAACATTCTAGCAGTAGCTTTTTTGCAAATGTGGCACCTTTGATTCCGAGATAGCTTTAGAAATCAATTGCTTTTCAGCAGCGCAGTTTTCTTCAAATTTAATAGCTCGGAGATGCTATAAATAAGGATTCAGTACAGTCAGGTATGTCTGCTCCTCTCATTTGAACACCAAGGCTCCTTCCTCTTATGTACACATGCTCTTGTTGGCTGTTACTACCTTTGCTACCCGTCAGCAAATCACAAACTGTGCCATTTGAAACGATTCATGCACCTTTCAAATCCAAAGGTTATAGGTCGTTCTTTTACATCGGTGTTCGTTTTAATCGGTGTTCGTTCTTTTACAGATAAAAATTAAACAACGTAGACGGGAACTAATTTGAAAATTGTTTATTTTGATTACATAAAATTTATATAAATTTCATGTTATTCGTTATTTTTGCTCGTTGTAAATGCTTTGAAATTTAATACAACATCATTGTAATTATTTTTGACCAAATAATTTAAAATAATCCTTTCAGTGCAATGGGAGTTATTAACATTAAACTTGTAATCCAACTTTCCTTGTCCATTTTTGGAATAGGGCGAGTTTGATCATCGGTGAAATTTATATCCATCAAACAGTAAAACTGTGCTATGATGATATTTATCAGTTCATAAGTTGCGAGCTTGCATCTACACGCTACAGAGGAATGTATCGCACGTATAACAGAAATAACAGTTCTCTTTCCAATCATTACATTTGCCGTATGTCAATTTTTTTATAATTTCAAATTGGTGCTCCTGTCACAACATATCCCATTCCAATTACATGTCGCTCCTGAGTGCTCTGTCTGCATACTATTTTGAGTGTCCAATGTGGAGTGAAGAACCGGATACAAATTACAACAACTTTACTGTCGTGATTTGTATGTATTTATATGGCGTCATCCTACTGATTAGTCTGTCGTTTGACTCTCGAAATTACCGGATAGTTTTCTAGAGACGATGCCATATTTATTCTCGTCAAGTTTCGCTCTAGGTCAAATATATTCTTTATAAAAAAATTTACATGGTACCGAAAATACCCTTACTTATTTGTATTGTATTCAGTACCAGTATTTCGGTACCAAAAATGGGTCGGTATTCCCGGGATTATCGGTACCAGTACTACCGGTACCAAAACTCTTATGAAACGTTATATAAAAAATGCTCCGTAGACATACAAGCTGCAAAAATTTGTAATTTTGTTGTTAAATAAAATATTTTCTCGAAAAATGCTTCAAAGATAGGGGAGACCGAGGAGGGTTGAAAGAATTTTTTGGTTTTGTTAGATAAATCGACAAAAACTGTCATCCGATGTTTGCTTATTTTTAAATTTCTTACTTCTGTTTACGCTTTATCAAATTACATCAGACTAACTGGTACAAATCAATAACAAAGCATCAATATATTGATTTTTGTAACAGTGTTCTCTTTGTTTCAGCTCTCCTCATACCGAGGTAAGTTGAAACAGCAATGAATGTGAGTTGAGACAAGTAATCAATTACTTTAAATATTGTCAAAACATTTTCTAAAGCATCAAATGTTACAATTGTGTCATTTTTATTCGTTCACACTAAGATAATTCCTTAAAATGTCATGTATTCTCATCATTATTTTTCACAGTGTATATCTATGCAAAAACTGACGCTTGTTTTGAAAATTAATGTTAGATTTTGGTTACAAATGCGGGAATTTCTGCACTTATCTCAACAGTAATAACAGTAAGATACTTTACCTAACCACTAATCAACTATAACTGTAAAATCGAAAAATTTGATACCCATTTTTCATATATTTATTATTTTCCAACCACTTCCCCTAGACATTCTACATTTATTAAAATGGTTGATATGACCAGCAATACTAATTATGACTAAAAGCGATACGGGTTTATGAAGACAGGTAATTTGGTATCCGTGTCGGTAGTATTTACTTCATTTTGGATTATGGTCGCTTCGCTCCAAGCTTTAGAAGCTGATAGGAGTAAACATTTGGAACAAATGCATATTCCGTGGTTTTAAATGACCTAGATCTAATAAATTGAGAATGTTGATCACTGTTGTCAAATCAGGAAAGAAGAATCTCGATTATTATTATTTGTTCAGGAACGTTAATGTGATTATAACATTATCATAAGACTAGAAGTTCATCATCGAGGAGAGTTGAAACAAGGTGTTTCAATTCTCCTAGGTCGAGAAGTAAGGCCTAATTCACAATTTACAATTTATGCATCGCAAAGATAGAAAGAAACGCATGAAATTCATTAATGTCAACGCTTAGACTACATAATAGTGATATTTTCAAGATCGAACATCACTTAATATCCTATTTATAACAATTTGAAGAAAATAACGAAAACTTACTTTTGTTCATTTTTTGTAGTGTGTTTACCGTAAATACTCAACCACTTATGTAACGTAGTTGGCGTGTATTAGAAGATTTATGGGCACGATATAAATAAAACAAATGCATAATTGTTTTATCCCTAACGGTACTGTTTCGCTAGTAATGGGCACTGTTTCAATTCTCCTCTGTTTCAAATCTCCTCGGTTTCCCCTATATGTGGTTATCTTTATACCAAACAATTGTTATATCACACTGATTCCTCGTGAAATCGATACAGAGTTCTGTGAAACTACCGAGAAAATGTTCTGAATTCGCCTTCTAATCGCGTAAGCAATTATTTCTAATCTGAAGGTAGAAAATTGCTGCTGCATTTACTGCGACAAGTAGACATATTTATACCCAAAACGGATCATCGTGCGGGTAAATGCATCCGATTTTTCCGGTCTCGAGATGTGAGCAAAAAGCTACCAAATAATTTGTTCGTGTTCAGAAATCCTCATACTTGAGAAATACAGTATCGAACCCCAGTGCTACACATTGTTGGCTACATAAATATCTCTTGACTAACAAATAGGGTGAAGTGCCTATTTTCACAATATTAAGGAGGGTGCCTCACAAATTTATTAATTACTCGGCCAGTAGCAAAACTGAAAAATGTGAGTGCGCTGTTTTCGGTATACGCATCCCTCGGATATGTGTAGGCTCGACACATAATCCACGAAATTTACCACACAACCTAGAAATGGCATCACAGCCTACCAACAGTGGCAGGTGATACTACTATACTGAATATTCTGGCGAGCTTCTAAACTACAGTGATGATGTTAAGCCTCTGATGCAAGCGAGACACGATTGATGTGCGATGCGAAACGGATTAGAATTCCGAAAACATTTATCATTATCCACTGAGTCGAATGCGCTTCACTGATCAAAACTAAACTGATTGGAGCTCAGTGGTTACCACCCCTCATCTGACAGCAGCTGACATCGCATGGTAGAAAGTAAATTGATAATGCAACTGACTTTCGTTCGTAACACCGCACAAATGCCACGTTACATAAAATAATTTCCCAACACGACCATAAGGGTTTCCGGGCCCGGGTCGGCAGGGTCCGCAGGGTACAGTAACTAATTGGCCGAAATTGTTTTCCGATTCGACAGATAAACCACAACAATCAGCACCCGTACCTACCAGCTGACAGGCGGGCTGGAAATGAATAACGCCCGCCTCATTGTCGGTATCTTCGCCAGCGGGCCAGCTCAGAGGTATTTATTTAAATTTGTTCCTCCCGCGGGACCTCATTATGCATGCCAGCCAGGCCGCTTGAACGATTGAAATTGGAGCTTCGACAAATAGTGTCACCCCGACTGGCGGGTCGGGGGGGTAGAGGATCGGTTACGGAATCAATATCATTCTGATTGAACAACTGTTTGCGAGAAATGGTAACTGTATCTAGATAATTCACTTCTGTCAACATGAACAAAACGTGCTAGCTAGCTATCGGGATGGGATTTAGCTTCTGATAGTTACCCACGAGCTTGCTGTACCTGTCCGCCAGTAGCCTAATCGAAGTTGGTCTGTTTGATTACCGCGAGGCAGAGTGTTTACGTTCAGTTTTGCCCTGCTACACTGTTTTGATTAGATTTGTGTGTACGTCATTGTTATGTAAAATTCCGTTTGACTATTGCAAAAGAATCACTCGCTTCGACTGGCAAGGTTAAACGAAGAGACGGTTCTTCTTATCTTTTGTTTATGTGATTTCATTCTCAATATATACTGAAAATATGCCTTAGATCTGCACATATGAGTTTCCAGGAACAAATAAGAAGATTCTTGTTAGGTAGACACGCAAAATATTTTCCGAGGAAATTGGGTGCCTACTTAACTCTTCGACAGTCGCGTAATTACCTATATTCAAGCGATGGCCTGGAATTTTAAAGCAATTTCACCTGAATTTCAGAACATTGTGCTCTGAAGAACATTGTGCACGAGCCGACTTCCGAAAAGTTAACACATCCACGAAGATTAGAGATGCTTCTGGTAATATCGGCACATCCGTAATTTATACCTGGACTCAATAATCGAATGATTTACAAACAAACAGGAACAATCTTTTTCAGAATTGTACCAATAAGCCTCTATGAGTAAGGAAAAACTGTCGATTAGAATAGGAAGCAAAACAGCAAATAAACAACAAAGTCTGACAACAAGTCATTTGTTATGGCTGCATTGTCACAGCGGAACCGGTTATGATTTCATTCGTCCGATATGAGTTGTGATCGGAGGCTTGTTTTCTTGAGTTTAGAATGGTGACAATCTTGAATTGCCTTCCAATCGTAAGCGACAATGCTATCCTCGAGGAACTTATCGAATAAATTCAACAAACGCCTTTTCACAGTCAGGTAGATATTCAAGATTCTGGCTGGCCGAAGGGTGCTATTGTTATATGACAAAATAGCAACTCAAAACGGTGATTTATTCGCTAGTATCACGAAGAGACCAGTGAACCGGGATACAGTCTTGGCGAAAGCAGTATGAATATTACACGCTCACGATGTTACTATTTCGGTAGCACATACAACAGACCGCGCTCCAATGAGTGCTCATCGATGTTTTTACAGTTAACCTGTAAACGAACCGACGCCAATAATTGCGATTTTTGGCATAAAACTAGCTCTTTATTGTCGTGTCTAACGTCGTGTGTTTCCTAAAGTTGTCGGGTATTCCATCGCTTAAGAAGGCATTGCACGCAGGAGACTTCTGCGTACACGTAAGAACACTTATTGTTCTACCGTTTGGTGGAAGACCGTTCGCGGGTTTGCGCACCGGGTACTCGAATAGATTGAGTTTGATTTGTGACGTTGATAGTCAAGACAGTTAAAAATTTGTACTCTTCCTCTGGAGCAAGGTCCTGAGTGGATTCGATATTTTTTGATATCGTGGTCACGTAGCTTTTTAATCAATGTTGAAAACCACTACTCTAGGAGAATGTATACGGAAGCAATACAGACTCTTCGATTTGAACCTAACAAGCAACAACTTCGATGTTTGGTCCCGGGAAATTAATTCAATCGAAAGAAAAGTACTTTGAATCCCCCCTTAGGGGTTTTCTAGATTCAGATGATTAAGATCTAAGCCGAACGTCACGTTTCGCATAATTTAAACTGCTTGGTGTAATTTTGATGCAATCGAATTTTTCACACTATTGGAAGAAAAGGTATCAGAAACTATTAAGCAGATCAGAAATAATGAAAGCTGACAGTCCATAATGTCAGAAAGTTTCACTAGTCTAGTACAACTTGATTCGGCAGCACCTTCATCGGTTATATTAGGTGAAGTTGGCGTACCCACAGTGGGGAACACTTTGGGACCCTTTCGAGATAATCTAGTGGAGGAAAGATGTTCCATCTTACGAATCGTTAAAATCATACTTAACAAGAGCTAAAAGTGTAGGGATGTTCGGAAAGGACAGGTGTCGTGGCACTTTCAAGCATTTTTGCACAAAAGCGCTAACAGAGCTCTTGAATGGAGCTCTTAAGTTTAGCTGCGTGCTTCTATACTAAGGACATGAGAAATACATGCTCATGCTTAATCTCCCAGCAATATAAAAATATTTCAACAATTTTACTTCAAGTATCTCACTAATGCTATCCCCCACATTTGCCTTCTTGTGACAATAGGTAGCGGTCGAACAGGTAGACGAATCTTGCTCAAGAGGACATAGTTAGGAAGAGAAGGTCTACGAAGATCCAGTGGAACGAGTCTGATACAAAATAAAGTGAAGTCTTATTACCCACTACTTTTTTCCGAACGAAATTGGCTGCAATCAAAAATCTTCACCTGTAGAAATGTGAAGACCTAGAAGTACTCAACTGCCCATGATCGCATATTTGTCCCGCTTTCTATGAATTTCCTATCTTTCGCACTTAAGACCCTGTTCGATGACAACATCGTCGATCTTCACCACCCAAGCGGGTACGTATATGTGGTAGTTCACCCCATAAAACGCTTACAGTGACCAATCTAATTTCCCTGTACCCAATTTTTTGATAGTTGTCATTGCCAATTCTAATCCAAATGAATTTAGACAAATAATACAATGCCATTTTATATTCAGTCCTTTCAGTCAAAAAATTTACAACGGCTGCCGTAATTCGCCGATTTAAATGATTTTACAGACATCGGACACGCATGAGCTAGGTAACGGCCGGGTAGTTAGCAACCAGATCTCAGAGAAATGTCCAGTAAATTTGACAATTTCCGATCCGCAAATGCACCACCCAAGCCCCGGATGAGTTAAAAGAATATTTTTTATGCCGATAGTATTGCGAGAATCACAGGAATAAATTTTGGAATCATCCGGGATTCCCATGTTAGTATCAGTAGGAATTTCCATCGAAAAGTGCTGTGCTCTGGTCAAACGTTAGGAAACGACTCACTGTAAATTGAATCGGTCAGATCTGTCTATTATTTCTAATGTACAGCTCAAACATTTTTACAAGATTTTGTAGCTAAAATGAAAGAAAATGTAGGTATACCTCGATAATATGTACAACTACCAGCAAAAAGTGTTTCGTTTGATTTCGTAAACTTCAACAAAATGGAACACATTTTATGGAATTTCTACGGGTTTATGGAGTTTCTGCAAAGTTTGAAGAACTAGGCACCTCAAAGTAGTTGTGCAATGTATTCCGAATTTTAAGTACGCCATAAATGGATAATGAAAACCAATCAAATATGAAGATAATCCTACAAGCATTAGGAACGTCTTACGAGTCTCAGGTTTCGTCTAAATTTTGAGAGATTGCCAACTTACAGGGATCTTTTGAACTTCAGACAATATGTTCGAAGCTCACGTCCGTTACAGTTTTGTATCCAACTCTAGAATATCTTCCTTGGAAAATGTTTTCCGAACTTCTTGAAAATTCCTCGCGGAAGCTTCAAAAATAACCTTTCAAACATCAGAGAGTGTCTGCAAGTTTTACAAAAAAACTCATTCAAACTTCAAAGAAATTACTACGAACCTCACATAAATTCCATGAAACTTACAGTTGAATATGCATTTCGATTTCAATCGCACTTCAGATGGTATTGTAAGTGCTGAAAAGTTCATTTGAACACAGCCAGATTGCGGGCGTAGTTTTGCATGGATAATCGCAATTGCATATTCGAGTTTGTAACCAGGGCTGTATTATAGCGAAGGAATCGAGCGTTTGCATGTTAACAGTTTTGATCACGAGGGCGTATGTGTCGCGTGTATATAACTTTGCGTATATAAATTGGTTTGTATAGCCGTGTAACCGCTTACACATTAGCGTTAGGGTTCCCAGTACCGACCATTTTTGGTGAGAACCGGTTTCACGGTACTGAAGCCGCCTTAAAAAAAGCATACTTAATAAGTCGCTTGTTCAGGAACATCTTCACAGAAAGTTAGTGGGAGTTCGAGGTCCGGGGCGATTTTGCATTTGTTACTAATTAATGGCTTTGTTAACTGGTAGCTCAGAGAAACCCTATGTGAAGATATGTGTGAGAATGGTGAAAAAATATGAACGCATTGCTCGCATTTACTCTCCGTATTTCCGTTTTCATGTACACTCAGGTTTTTTTTTACGCGGGGGATACGAGCCGCGTAAATGAAAACCGCGTAAATTTCAAAATCCGCGTAAATGAAAACCGCGTAAATTTCAAAATCCGCGTAAATGAAAACCGCGTAAATTTCAAAATCCGCGTAAATGAAAACCGCGTAAATTTCAAAATCCGCGTAAATGAAAACCGCGTAAATTTCAAAATCCGCGTAAATGAAGACCACTTAATTTAAGAATCCGCGATAAAGGGAACCTCATTGATGGATACCGCGTAAATTTCAAAATCCGCTTAAATGAAAACCGCGTAAATTTCAAAAACCGCGTAAATGAAAACCGCGTAAATTTCAAAAACCGCGTAAATGAAAACCGCGTAAATTTCAAAATCCGCGTAAATGAAAACCGCGTAAATTTCAAAATCCGCGTAAAAAAATACCGCGCAAAAAAAAACCGCGTAAAAAAAAACTTGAGTGTACATTGGATTCTTCGCACATAATTCAGCACAATTTACTCCATTACAGCATAATGCATCAAAACACCTCTTATGCCAGCAAACTACACATCCAAAATGGTTAACTGCTGTCAATACATTAAAATTTAAGTCGTTCTATCAGTCTGTTCATAATCGCCAAAGACAACGGTCACGATACTCAGCATACTTTCTGCCTCCGTCAGCGTAAAGCGAACGACAAAAACGGTTATTTTAAAGTTGTGTAGATTGTCTGAAGAACAAAGGAAACTTTTAAATTTGTTCTTATCGAGTGATCAATCGAAACTTGTGAGTCGCAGAAGCAAGAAGTGGAGCTCCGGCCAAATACGTCGGTCCTACTTCCCTGATGCTCCCAAGGAAGTTTTTGTGATGAGGATGCAGTTGAAGTGACCCATTTGTTTCTCACTAAAACTGCAAAGCAAAACGCAAGGCTGTACCATTCAACATAATGGCCTTTGTATAGCTTAGCTTAGCACAGGCTGTAAGTACTGATCTCTTCCTGCTCATATTAAACATACTGCCCTTTGCATAGACAATTAAAAACGTTCTAATTCCGTCATCAGATGGTACATTACTGAAAGCCATACTGAGAAACTGCTAAGGAAAGCTCATTTACACACAGTCTACAATACCTTTACCTGAACTATAATGACTGCAATACCTGGGTTCAGTACCTCAGAATCCACAGCCAGCACCATCAGCAAGGAAGTGTGGGAGTGTGTTTGCGCGAGTCGCCATTCCGATGTTCTTTTTTAAATGATTATAATGAAGGAAGAAAGCGAGCTCATCCATCTCACTGGGGACTACAAATATGGCGCGCTGAGACCTGTTGTCTAGTGTATATAAATTCCTAATTTTAGAATGGAAGCTCCGGGGCGAAAATGTTTCATGATCGCGCGAGAGAGGGCATTTGTATGTTGGTACATGAGACCGCGTTCTTAAATTCGTAACCATGTTGACAGGATGTTAATATGATTGCGAGATAATGGGCGTTGATATGCGTGAATGATCGCGTTTATAACCGGGTTTGCATTATCGCGAAACGCTCGAGCGTTTGTGTGTTATTGTGCGCGTTCTTTAAATTTGGATTGTATTTTGTTTGCATAATTGAGCGACCAAAAATAAAAGTCGCAAGGACAGAACATGCTTCGTAAAACCCGTTTCAAATATATTAGAATGTAAAACCCGGATATAAACTTCAAGCATATAAATCGGACTGGGACTTTCCTTTGTAAGAGTTGGATAAAAAAAACCTTCAGTAAATAAACCGGAAAAAAATATTTCCGATTCTTACAAAGTAGTTTTTGTTAGCCGACTTTTAATCTTGAACATCAAGATATACGGATGCTCCTACGAGCGATTTATTTATTTTTAACCGATTTTTACACAGGAGATTCATCCTTGCCGAGTTTTACGGGTGAGAACTTATTAAGCGATTTTTATACTGAAAGATTTCTGTCCGATTTTTTATGTTTGAAGTTTATTTGCTATTTTTATATTCTGATGTGTTTGAAACGGGTTTTGTAATGCATGCTCTATCCTTGCGACTTTTATTTTCGGTCGCTCAATTCGAACCCTTTGCCATCTCCATACTCGGCTATGTCGGGTTTTCATTTCTTTTGTGCGGAATTAATTCTCTCCTTTTTTCTTCCAGTGCATGGCAATTCGGAAATACATAAACTTTTTTTTTTTTTCAGAATGTCTGCACAGGATTTAGAGACAAGGACTTTGTAAACAAATTACTGTCGAAAAATAACAGAACTGACCACTACGAGCACTGTACCAGACAAAATCTAACGTAGAGATTCGAAACAGAGTTTTAGTGACCTATTTTGTGTGATCAAAAACTTTCGTTATATAAATTTTACCTCATATGCCGCGATAATTTCTATTCTAAATTTATTTAAGTTCAAATATACGTTTATCAGGGAATTTGAAGCTCATAGATGGCCAAAAAGTATAAAAATATTATATACCATCATGTTTCTGACGATAATGGTAGACGCTTTCGTGTCTATAAAACGGAAATTCTAGCTTAAAAGTGATTCACCACCACCACCATGAATAACTGAGCAATTTGATTCACAAGATTGATTAATAGTTTGATCAACTGTACTATTACCACATTAAAATACATAAATACAGTTATCTCTGCTTTGTAGATGGCCGACCTTACAAAAGATTCACGAAAATCCAGAAATCAAGAATCTTCTAGGAACTTCAAGCAATTCGCAAGAATTTCTGAAATACAGTTTCAGAACTTCAGTTAGGAAAAGTCTTACACTGCCTATGATCGCAAATCAGTCCTATAAAGATAGGGAATCCAATAGAAAACGGGGCAAATATGCGATCACGGGTAGTACAACTCCTAATAAATTCAGAGAAACGCTCAAAGAAATGCTACTACGTTTAGAGAATTAATTTTAAATTAGCGAAGATCCTGCATTTATTTATTATTCATTTACTTAGGCTTTAACCTCTAGGATCATTCGCCCTTTGTTAAATAGCTTACATTTCAAAGATTCATATGAATTTACAATTCATGGTCAGCAATGCTCAGCTTTATTCCCTGCTGCGTGCTGATCTTTCCGTCTGTCTTCTCCTTCTCTCGTGTCGTCGTCTCTAGAGCATTGGTTTTCGCTGTTGGATGTTTAGTGCTTTTTGTGTTTTAGAGTAACTCTGGTATAGCTGTCTTCCTGTTTGTTTACTACTTCTCTAGATGTGTTAGCTATTTGTTTAAGGATACCGTGGAATTTCGTCTGTCCTGCATTTGTTTTTGGTTGCCGGGGGCGTATTAGAAGATGTCGAAGGTTGTTTGTTAGTGTTAGTTGAATTAAAAGAATTTTGTGTAGTTGTTTCGGTTCATGGCTTACCGAGTTGTCATCGTCTTTCAATTGTGAATTTTCGATATTCTGAACCATTTGTGGTTGTCCCGATTCAATAATAGAACCTGCAATTTCAAATCCGGTTTCATCGAAGTATGATTCG
This sequence comes from Topomyia yanbarensis, assembly GCF_030247195.1. Lineage (NCBI taxonomy): Eukaryota > Metazoa > Arthropoda > Insecta > Diptera > Culicidae > Topomyia > Topomyia yanbarensis. The sequence goes on along the minus strand of NW_026683508.1, from coordinate 3,153 downwards.
CAAGAAGTCAAGTGAAAGGTGCGTTTCGATCATCAAAATGTATTGCAGAGGGAGAAAGTGACGTGTGGCTCATTACACTTCCGGAAGCAACGTGGAACGTGTTTTTGGCAGTACATCGGATATAGAAAGGATCTTCGAATGCTGGATACCGGTGAGACCGTTTCATGTACCTTTACCATATTTTTTTTTAATTCATATTTCGACATGAATCTTTTAATATAATTCGTACCAGCGCACAATGACACGACGAGTGACAAAACCCCAAAAATCAGTGTCTTGTAATTCTTTTGTAAATATTTATTTTATTTTTCCCTTGATTTGAATAAAAATATCTAAAAATTTTAGGATAATCGGATAAAAAATGAATTTTTAACATGTCGCTGAAGCAAATGATGTCGAGGATTCCTGTTCAATTCAATTCATTCGAATTGTTTGTACCTTCGAACTTCAAATGGCGATATCTCAAGAACTACGTGGCCGATTGAGGTAGTTTTGAGTTCTTTGGAAAGATGAATGAGTATGCTAAACTATAGATGTAAGATTTTTGCGCAGAAATTAAAAACGTTTGCTCTGAATCAAGAAAAAGCAATTGATAAATTGAATGTCGTATTAGTAATTTATCTTTATACGACTTACAATTTTTGAGATGGTCTCCCATGGGTCAGTTATCATGAATCGAACTCAAAATTTATAATTTATTTTTATAATTTTGTCACAACTTTGTATGGAGAGGTGCCACTTTGCAGAGCGCGGTGCCAAATCGTAGAGGCGAATTTCCGTAAGATCAATGTCCAAATACACCGGGATCTTGGTTTTGACGTTTTCTTGTTCGATGTAGTGTTGCATGGTGTTCTTCATTACGAAACTTTCTGACGCGGCTACGGAGCTAAACGATATTAGTACTACATGCCTCGCATGATGCAGCTGTATGTTTGACACTTCTGTAAGCACTAATTCCATTTTTCAAATTTGTTCAACTGTTCAACCTCGCGTACTGTACAACGAGTCTGCGTAGAGTCTATCGCGATTGTGTTCTTCCGTAATGGGTGAAATTTATTTTAACATTCCCTCATTTCACTCGCAGTTGGGAGCGTCGAGACTTTGTTGTGTTTATAAGTACACGCTAGACCGGAGCGGCACGGGTGGCACATTTTGTTGGTATGTTGTTCGCAGGCGGCGCGCTTTTTGCTTTCTAATCTGTACGAGATCAGAAAGCAGACCCCGAGCCTGCAATATTCAGAGAAGTCTTACTGCATTCGTGCTGGCTCGATTTAGAGAGATTTTCTACGAGCTTCTTAAAAATCCCTACCAACGTGAAATGTGCGAGATCGATGACATATTTTTAAACGCCGTTTTCGAATGTTCTGGTTGATGCATGCCATCATTTTCTAAAATTAGCTACATTATTAGAACAGTTTATTATATGGGTATTAATGCAGTGTTTAATAAAGCCCAAATAAAATGAAATAATAGCTCGAGAGATTTCTTCAGTGGGATATCCAATGAAGATAGCCTTCTTTCTCATTTTAATAGCACTATTTGTCTCTGTATTAAACTCAATCAGCGGTAGTTTTGCAATGAAAACCAAACTGAAACTACTGATTCGAAATAAGAAAATATTCATCTTATTTAAATACCATGACATCAAAACGTCAAGCTCTTATCGGATTTTCGAAAGATTCATATTTAAATTCCAACGAATATAACAAAATAAGCTACTCTGCTAAGCTCCAACTACCATTTCATACCGTTCTTTACGAGCCCCAAAAACGGGACATCCCAGCTGACGCATGGCCGTAATGTGATAAGCTGAAGTTTCACTAATTACACCCGACAGAAGGTCGGCCTCATAACCGGGGCAAACAAACAGAAAGAATTTTCTCACCCAAATTTTACTACTGCGTTGCTAACTAGCTAGCTATCCCGGGTGGCACTCTGATGCCAATACAAAACTTTTCCTATCTCGACTCGACCCGGAGTTTAGCTAACGTTTCGTTTTTGATGAAAAATGTTCTTCCCTAACTTTGAAAATCGGTGAAAGATGAAGGTTTTGAAATTTGACTTTTTCCATCACACCAGCACAACACAGAGCGCGATAGATATTGAGGAATGTTTTCGAAGGAGTCCACCTGAGATATATGACCTTTATTTTGTGAACACTGCTATAGATTGCTTTTTCACCAGCGTTGCTATTGCAAGAATTAGTGCGTGAAAAAGAGAGCAATAAGTCTGCATCAAAGATTGAGCGTTACACCGGTATAGTACAACGACGGAAACGAAAAGGTCATGAGATCATTCCATTTTCGCACTCCCACAATGTCCTTCCTCGACGGAAAAACAAACAGTATTTCTCCAATTCAAACATCAACATGGGTCAATAACGACGCAGCAGGATACTCTTATTGGCTTTGGCAGATAAAACGTTATTCAATGTAAATAAATGCCAGTTAAAAAAATGCCAAACTAAAGCCGCGAAAAAAAGAAATATTCGCGCCTTAGGCAATGTTTTGTTCAGGCAGGCCTACGTTTATTTCAGAATGTCTGGGAATCGGAAGGTTCATATCGACTTTAGCTCAGCCATGTTGTATAATTGTACTTACAGGTGTAATGAAATGATGATAGAAATGACGTACACATGTTGTTCTTACCTGAAAAGACAAAAAAACAGCATTTTATTAATAAAGTTTTATTTCAACAATTTGACTTAGGAAAAAGACAGTGTATTAATTAATTACATTTCGGAGTATCAGGAAAAAGTGATTGAATAATAGTTTCTCCTCAAAGTTCGGCACAAATGGTCCCAGTTACAATCCAATGAACCCCACAATACTTGAAATGTATTGTCAATTATTTTCCAGTGTCTTAGCCATTCGATAACTGATCTATAATTGCTATGCAAATACGCTGGCCCGCCGTGAACGAGGCGGCAATGGCCGTAATATCGATTATGCACTTGATTGTCTCTGTTTCGAGCGTTTTCCTGGCCCTCGTCAATTCGATCCATTAGAGTAGACGCTACTATGTACTTCTTGCTACATTCATAGCCCCCACCCCCACCCGACAGCGGACGGACACCCACCCAAACGAGAAACGGTGTGTGTGCGCTGTTGTTGTCGCAGATAACACGAGGCACAAAGTGCTCAATGAACAGTC
>NW_026683507.1:0-42000 GCF_030247195.1 Topomyia yanbarensis | reverse complement strand
TTGATATAGGACTTAGTGCCCTGTTTGCCAATTTTCATTTCATCATGTATATGCTTTGTGATGTCCTGAGAGAAAAAAAAACACATCGACATAGAGAGAGAATAATGCAGGCAAATATAAAGCTAGGGACATCGAGATAGGGAGATATCGAGATAGAGAAAATATCGACATAGAGGAGTTTTTATACGTGCGATCTGAAGGGACCTACGAAATAATCGAGATAGAGAAAAATATCGACATAGAGAATATCAACATAGAGAGAGTTAACTGTATTTCGATTGTATAGATTGGCTGCAAATACGAATAGTCGAAACAAAAGGCGAAGCTCAGTAATGCTTGCTGTTTTATAAATCGGAACCACACTGGTCTGGTGGTTCAGAGGACACTTGCCTCAAAAGCCTCTCGTCGTATCTTTGAGTCCCATCCAGGACACAATAACAATAACAAACCCATAATTTTTGCTGTAACAAATGGGGAGCCCGGAATAGTTGGCGGCTGGGGTAAGTTAGCGAAGCCCCCTTTTCTCCGCTTCCTTCCGCCATATAGCGCTGTCTCTCGTTGTGTACCTCAAGTAATGTGAAAAACATTTTCCAATGTGTTTATGTTTCATAACATTTTGATTTGTAGAAGTTGTGGGCGATATTGTGTTTTCAAGCATATTAAGTAAATTTTCTTAATTTTTTTTATCATTTTGTGTTATCAAGGTGATTTTAATCTATTGCACAAATGATTACATTTTTCAATAGTGCGGCTTTCAGTATCCGTACGGATATTACACTTATCCACAAACGCATCGAAGTCAAAATGTCGGTGTATTCAGACTGAAATATAATGGCAAAAGTCGGTTAATATAGAATCAGAATATATTGGCTCAAATGGCACGTTCCCCGTACATAGTCGGGGATTTGTACAGTTTTATTGAAAAGGCATTCAGCATGTTCCATAAAGATGCTTGACGTAATTCAATTCCCTGGCGTATCGCAAAAGCCCCAAACCGCCAACTTAACCAGGGGTCGGGGTAAGTTGGTGGGTTTTCCGCGTCATATATTTGTTTATGTAAAAACAAAAACAATGCCACAAGCATTCCAATTAAATTCAGAGATTTTGCCAACAGTCTGCTCTTTTATGCAGCGTGTTCTATTTTGCACGGTTTACCTAAATTAACCCTTTATAAGGCGGTGACAACTATATTGTCACCTTTTATTGAATTATTGAATTATTGAATTATTGAATTATTGAATTATTGAATTATTGAATTATTGAATTATTGAATCATTGAATTATTGAATTATTGAATTATTGAATTATTGAATTATTGAATTATTGAATTATTGAATTATTGAATTATTGAATTATTGAATTATTGAATTATTGAATTATTGAATTATTGAATTATTGAATTATTGAATTATTGAATTATTGAATTATTGAATTATTGAATTATTGAATTATTGAATTATTGAATTATTGAATTATTGAATTATTGAATTATTGAATTATTGAATTATTGAATTATTGAATTATTGAATTATTGAATTATTGAATTATTGAATTATTGAATTATTGAATTATTGAATTATTGAATTATTGAATTATTGAATTATTGAATTATTGAATTATTGAATTATTGAATTATTGAATTATTGAATTATTGAATTATTGAATTATTGAATTATTGAATTATTGAATTATTGAATTATTGAATTATTGAATTATTGAATTATTGAATTATTGAATTATTGAATTATTGAATTATTGAATTATTGAATTATTGAATTATTGAATTATTGAATTATTGAATTATTGAATTATTGAATTATTGAATTATTGAATTATTGAATTATTGAATTATTGAATTATTGAATTATTGAATTATTGAATTATTGAATTATTGAATTATTGAATTATTGAATTATTGAATTATTGAATTATTGAATTATTGAATTATTGAATTATTGAATTATTGAATTATTGAATTATTGAATTATTGAATTATTGAATTATTGAATTATTGAATTATTGAATTATTGAATTATTGAATTATTGAATTATTGAATTATTGAATTATTGAATTATTGAATTATTGAATTATTGAATTATTGAATTATTGAATTATTGAATTATTGAATTATTGAATTATTGAATTATTGAATTATTGAATTATTGAATTATTGAATTATTGAATTATTGAATTATTGAATTATTGAATTATTGAATTATTGAATTATTGAATTATTGAATTATTGAATTATTGAATTATTGAATTATTGAATTATTGAATTATTGAATTATTGAATTATTGAATTATTGAATTATTGAATTATTGAATTATTGAATTATTGAATTATTGAATTATTGAATTATTGAATTATTGAATTATTGAATTATTGAATTATTGAATTATTGAATTATTGAATTATTGAATTATTGAATTATTGAATTATTGAATTATTGAATTATTGAATTATTGAATTATTGAATTATTGAATTATTGAATTATTGAATTATTGAATTATTGAATTATTGAATTATTGAATTATTGAATTATTGAATTATTGAATTATTGAATTATTGAATTATTGAATTATTGAATTATTGAATTATTGAATTATTGAATTATTGAATTATTGAATTATTGAATTATTGAATTATTGAATTATTGAATTATTGAATTATTGAATTATTGAATTATTGAATTATTGAATTATTGAATTATTGAATTATTGAATTATTGAATTATTGAATTATTGAATTATTGAATTATTGAATTATTGAATTATTGAATTATTGAATTATTGAATTATTGAATTATTGAATTATTGAATTATTGAATTATTGAATTATTGAATTATTGAATTATTGAATTATTGAATTATTGAATTATTGAATTATTGAATTATTGAATTATTGAATTATTGAATTATTGAATTATTGAATTATTGAATTATTGAATTATTGAATTATTGAATTATTGAATTATTGAATTATTGAATTATTGAATTATTGAATTATTGAATTATTGAATTATTGAATTATTGAATTATTGAATTATTGAATTATTGAATTATTGAATTATTGAATTATTGAATTATTGAATTATTGAATTATTGAATTATTGAATTATTGAATTATTGAATTATTGAATTATTGAATTATTGAATTATTGAATTATTGAATTATTGAATTATTGAATTATTGAATTATTGAATTATTGAATTATTGAATTATTGAATTATTGAATTATTGAATTATTGAATTATTGAATTATTGAATTATTGAATTATTGAATTATTGAATTATTGAATTATTGAATTATTGAATTATTGAATTATTGAATTATTGAATTATTGAATTATTGAATTATTGAATTATTGAATTATTGAATTATTGAATTATTGAATTATTGAATTATTGAATTATTGAATTATTGAATTATTGAATTATTGAATTATTGAATTATTGAATTATTGAATTATTGAATTATTGAATTATTGAATTATTGAATTATTGAATTATTGAATTATTGAATTATTGAATTATTGAATTATTGAATTATTGAATTATTGAATTATTGAATTATTGAATTATTGAATTATTGAATTATTGAATTATTGAATTATTGAATTATTGAATTATTGAATTATTGAATTATTGAATTATTGAATTATTGAATTATTGAATTATTGAATTATTGAATTATTGAATTATTGAATTATTGAATTATTGAATTATTGAATTATTGAATTATTGAATTATTGAATTATTGAATTATTGAATTATTGAATTATTGAATTATTGAATTATTGAATTATTGAATTATTGAATTATTGAATTATTGAATTATTGAATTATTGAATTATTGAATTATTGAATTATTGAATTATTGAATTATTGAATTATTGAATTATTGAATTATTGAATTATTGAATTATTGAATTATTGAATTATTGAATTATTGAATTATTGAATTATTGAATTATTGAATTATTGAATTATTGAATTATTGAATTATTGAATTATTGAATTATTGAATTATTGAATTATTGAATTATTGAATTATTGAATTATTGAATTATTGAATTATTGAATTATTGAATTATTGAATTATTGAATTATTGAATTATTGAATTATTGAATTATTGAATTATTGAATTATTGAATTATTGAATTATTGAATTATTGAATTATTGAATTATTGAATTATTGAATTATTGAATTATTGAATTATTGAATTATTGAATTATTGAATTATTGAATTATTGAATTATTGAATTATTGAATTATTGAATTATTGAATTATTGAATTATTGAATTATTGAATTATTGAATTATTGAATTATTGAATTATTGAATTATTGAATTATTGAATTATTGAATTATTGAATTATTGAATTATTGAATTATTGAATTATTGAATTATTGAATTATTGAATTATTGAATTATTGAATTATTGAATTATTGAATTATTGAATTATTGAATTATTGAATTATTGAATTATTGAATTATTGAATTATTGAATTATTGAATTATTGAATTATTGAATTATTGAATTATTGAATTATTGAATTATTGAATTATTGAATTATTGAATTATTGAATTATTGAATTATTGAATTATTGAATTATTGAATTATTGAATTATTGAATTATTGAATTATTGAATTATTGAATTATTGAATTATTGAATTATTGAATTATTGAATTATTGAATTATTGAATTATTGAATTATTGAATTATTGAATTATTGAATTATTGAATTATTGAATTATTGAATTATTGAATTATTGAATTATTGAATTATTGAATTATTGAATTATTGAATTATTGAATTATTGAATTATTGAATTATTGAATTATTGAATTATTGAATTATTGAATTATTGAATTATTGAATTATTGAATTATTGAATTATTGAATTATTGAATTATTGAATTATTGAATTATTGAATTATTGAATTATTGAATTATTGAATTATTGAATTATTGAATTATTGAATTATTGAATTATTGAATTATTGAATTATTGAATTATTGAATTATTGAATTATTGAATTATTGAATTATTGAATTATTGAATTATTGAATTATTGAATTATTGAATTATTGAATTATTGAATTATTGAATTATTGAATTATTGAATTATTGAATTATTGAATTATTGAATTATTGAATTATTGAATTATTGAATTATTGAATTATTGAATTATTGAATTATTGAATTATTGAATTATTGAATTATTGAATTATTGAATTATTGAATTATTGAATTATTGAATTATTGAATTATTGAATTATTGAATTATTGAATTATTGAATTATTGAATTATTGAATTATTGAATTATTGAATTATTGAATTATTGAATTATTGAATTATTGAATTATTGAATTATTGAATTATTGAATTATTGAATTATTGAATTATTGAATTATTGAATTATTGAATTATTGAATTATTGAATTATTGAATTATTGAATTATTGAATTATTGAATTATTGAATTATTGAATTATTGAATTATTGAATTATTGAATTATTGAATTATTGAATTATTGAATTATTGAATTATTGAATTATTGAATTATTGAATTATTGAATTATTGAATTATTGAATTATTGAATTATTGAATTATTGAATTATTGAATTATTGAATTATTGAATTATTGAATTATTGAATTATTGAATTATTGAATTATTGAATTATTGAATTATTGAATTATTGAATTATTGAATTATTGAATTATTGAATTATTGAATTATTGAATTATTGAATTATTGAATTATTGAATTATTGAATTATTGAATTATTGAATTATTGAATTATTGAATTATTGAATTATTGAATTATTGAATTATTGAATTATTGAATTATTGAATTATTGAATTATTGAATTATTGAATTATTGAATTATTGAATTATTGAATTATTGAATTATTGAATTATTGAATTATTGAATTATTGAATTATTGAATTATTGAATTATTGAATTATTGAATTATTGAATTATTGAATTATTGAATTATTGAATTATTGAATTATTGAATTATTGAATTATTGAATTATTGAATTATTGAATTATTGAATTATTGAATTATTGAATTATTGAATTATTGAATTATTGAATTATTGAATTATTGAATTATTGAATTATTGAATTATTGAATTATTGAATTATTGAATTATTGAATTATTGAATTATTGAATTATTGAATTATTGAATTATTGAATTATTGAATTATTGAATTATTGAATTATTGAATTATTGAATTATTGAATTATTGAATTATTGAATTATTGAATTATTGAATTATTGAATTATTGAATTATTGAATTATTGAATTATTGAATTATTGAATTATTGAATTATTGAATTATTGAATTATTGAATTATTGAATTATTGAATTATTGAATTATTGAATTATTGAATTATTGAATTATTGAATTATTGAATTATTGAATTATTGAATTATTGAATTATTGAATTATTGAATTATTGAATTATTGAATTATTGAATTATTGAATTATTGAATTATTGAATTATTGAATTATTGAATTATTGAATTATTGAATTATTGAATTATTGAATTATTGAATTATTGAATTATTGAATTATTGAATTATTGAATTATTGAATTATTGAATTATTGAATTATTGAATTATTGAATTATTGAATTATTGAATTATTGAATTATTGAATTATTGAATTATTGAATTATTGAATTATTGAATTATTGAATTATTGAATTATTGAATTATTGAATTATTGAATTATTGAATTATTGAATTATTGAATTATTGAATTATTGAATTATTGAATTATTGAATTATTGAATTATTGAATTATTGAATTATTGAATTATTGAATTATTGAATTATTGAATTATTGAATTATTGAATTATTGAATTATTGAATTATTGAATTATTGAATTATTGAATTATTGAATTATTGAATTATTGAATTATTGAATTATTGAATTATTGAATTATTGAATTATTGAATTATTGAATTATTGAATTATTGAATTATTGAATTATTGAATTATTGAATTATTGAATTATTGAATTATTGAATTATTGAATTATTGAATTATTGAATTATTGAATTATTGAATTATTGAATTATTGAATTATTGAATTATTGAATTATTGAATTATTGAATTATTGAATTATTGAATTATTGAATTATTGAATTATTGAATTATTGAATTATTGAATTATTGAATTATTGAATTATTGAATTATTGAATTATTGAATTATTGAATTATTGAATTATTGAATTATTGAATTATTGAATTATTGAATTATTGAATTATTGAATTATTGAATTATTGAATTATTGAATTATTGAATTATTGAATTATTGAATTATTGAATTATTGAATTATTGAATTATTGAATTATTGAATTATTGAATTATTGAATTATTGAATTATTGAATTATTGAATTATTGAATTATTGAATTATTGAATTATTGAATTATTGAATTATTGAATTATTGAATTATTGAATTATTGAATTATTGAATTATTGAATTATTGAATTATTGAATTATTGAATTATTGAATTATTGAATTATTGAATTATTGAATTATTGAATTATTGAATTATTGAATTATTGAATTATTGAATTATTGAATTATTGAATTATTGAATTATTGAATTATTGAATTATTGAATTATTGAATTATTGAATTATTGAATTATTGAATTATTGAATTATTGAATTATTGAATTATTGAATTATTGAATTATTGAATTATTGAATTATTGAATTATTGAATTATTGAATTATTGAATTATTGAATTATTGAATTATTGAATTATTGAATTATTGAATTATTGAATTATTGAATTATTGAATTATTGAATTATTGAATTATTGAATTATTGAATTATTGAATTATTGAATTATTGAATTATTGAATTATTGAATTATTGAATTATTGAATTATTGAATTATTGAATTATTGAATTATTGAATTATTGAATTATTGAATTATTGAATTATTGAATTATTGAATTATTGAATTATTGAATTATTGAATTATTGAATTATTGAATTATTGAATTATTGAATTATTGAATTATTGAATTATTGAATTATTGAATTATTGAATTATTGAATTATTGAATTATTGAATTATTGAATTATTGAATTATTGAATTATTGAATTATTGAATTATTGAATTATTGAATTATTGAATTATTGAATTATTGAATTATTGAATTATTGAATTATTGAATTATTGAATTATTGAATTATTGAATTATTGAATTATTGAATTATTGAATTATTGAATTATTGAATTATTGAATTATTGAATTATTGAATTATTGAATTATTGAATTATTGAATTATTGAATTATTGAATTATTGAATTATTGAATTATTGAATTATTGAATTATTGAATTATTGAATTATTGAATTATTGAATTATTGAATTATTGAATTATTGAATTATTGAATTATTGAATTATTGAATTATTGAATTATTGAATTATTGAATTATTGAATTATTGAATTATTGAATTATTGAATTATTGAATTATTGAATTATTGAATTATTGAATTATTGAATTATTGAATTATTGAATTATTGAATTATTGAATTATTGAATTATTGAATTATTGAATTATTGAATTATTGAATTATTGAATTATTGAATTATTGAATTATTGAATTATTGAATTATTGAATTATTGAATTATTGAATTATTGAATTATTGAATTATTGAATTATTGAATTATTGAATTATTGAATTATTGAATTATTGAATTATTGAATTATTGAATTATTGAATTATTGAATTATTGAATTATTGAATTATTGAATTATTGAATTATTGAATTATTGAATTATTGAATTATTGAATTATTGAATTATTGAATTATTGAATTATTGAATTATTGAATTATTGAATTATTGAATTATTGAATTATTGAATTATTGAATTATTGAATTATTGAATTATTGAATTATTGAATTATTGAATTATTGAATTATTGAATTATTGAATTATTGAATTATTGAATTATTGAATTATTGAATTATTGAATTATTGAATTATTGAATTATTGAATTATTGAATTATTGAATTATTGAATTATTGAATTATTGAATTATTGAATTATTGAATTATTGAATTATTGAATTATTGAATTATTGAATTATTGAATTATTGAATTATTGAATTATTGAATTATTGAATTATTGAATTATTGAATTATTGAATTATTGAATTATTGAATTATTGAATTATTGAATTATTGAATTATTGAATTATTGAATTATTGAATTATTGAATTATTGAATTATTGAATTATTGAATTATTGAATTATTGAATTATTGAATTATTGAATTATTGAATTATTGAATTATTGAATTATTGAATTATTGAATTATTGAATTATTGAATTATTGAATTATTGAATTATTGAATTATTGAATTATTGAATTATTGAATTATTGAATTATTGAATTATTGAATTATTGAATTATTGAATTATTGAATTATTGAATTATTGAATTATTGAATTATTGAATTATTGAATTATTGAATTATTGAATTATTGAATTATTGAATTATTGAATTATTGAATTATTGAATTATTGAATTATTGAATTATTGAATTATTGAATTATTGAATTATTGAATTATTGAATTATTGAATTATTGAATTATTGAATTATTGAATTATTGAATTATTGAATTATTGAATTATTGAATTATTGAATTATTGAATTATTGAATTATTGAATTATTGAATTATTGAATTATTGAATTATTGAATTATTGAATTATTGAATTATTGAATTATTGAATTATTGAATTATTGAATTATTGAATTATTGAATTATTGAATTATTGAATTATTGAATTATTGAATTATTGAATTATTGAATTATTGAATTATTGAATTATTGAATTATTGAATTATTGAATTATTGAATTATTGAATTATTGAATTATTGAATTATTGAATTATTGAATTATTGAATTATTGAATTATTGAATTATTGAATTATTGAATTATTGAATTATTGAATTATTGAATTATTGAATTATTGAATTATTGAATTATTGAATTATTGAATTATTGAATTATTGAATTATTGAATTATTGAATTATTGAATTATTGAATTATTGAATTATTGAATTATTGAATTATTGAATTATTGAATTATTGAATTATTGAATTATTGAATTATTGAATTATTGAATTATTGAATTATTGAATTATTGAATTATTGAATTATTGAATTATTGAATTATTGAATTATTGAATTATTGAATTATTGAATTATTGAATTATTGAATTATTGAATTATTGAATTATTGAATTATTGAATTATTGAATTATTGAATTATTGAATTATTGAATTATTGAATTATTGAATTATTGAATTATTGAATTATTGAATTATTGAATTATTGAATTATTGAATTATTGAATTATTGAATTATTGAATTATTGAATTATTGAATTATTGAATTATTGAATTATTGAATTATTGAATTATTGAATTATTGAATTATTGAATTATTGAATTATTGAATTATTGAATTATTGAATTATTGAATTATTGAATTATTGAATTATTGAATTATTGAATTATTGAATTATTGAATTATTGAATTATTGAATTATTGAATTATTGAATTATTGAATTATTGAATTATTGAATTATTGAATTATTGAATTATTGAATTATTGAATTATTGAATTATTGAATTATTGAATTATTGAATTATTGAATTATTGAATTATTGAATTATTGAATTATTGAATTATTGAATTATTGAATTATTGAATTATTGAATTATTGAATTATTGAATTATTGAATTATTGAATTATTGAATTATTGAATTATTGAATTATTGAATTATTGAATTATTGAATTATTGAATTATTGAATTATTGAATTATTGAATTATTGAATTATTGAATTATTGAATTATTGAATTATTGAATTATTGAATTATTGAATTATTGAATTATTGAATTATTGAATTATTGAATTATTGAATTATTGAATTATTGAATTATTGAATTATTGAATTATTGAATTATTGAATTATTGAATTATTGAATTATTGAATTATTGAATTATTGAATTATTGAATTATTGAATTATTGAATTATTGAATTATTGAATTATTGAATTATTGAATTATTGAATTATTGAATTATTGAATTATTGAATTATTGAATTATTGAATTATTGAATTATTGAATTATTGAATTATTGAATTATTGAATTATTGAATTATTGAATTATTGAATTATTGAATTATTGAATTATTGAATTATTGAATTATTGAATTATTGAATTATTGAATTATTGAATTATTGAATTATTGAATTATTGAATTATTGAATTATTGAATTATTGAATTATTGAATTATTGAATTATTGAATTATTGAATTATTGAATTATTGAATTATTGAATTATTGAATTATTGAATTATTGAATTATTGAATTATTGAATTATTGAATTATTGAATTATTGAATTATTGAATTATTGAATTATTGAATTATTGAATTATTGAATTATTGAATTATTGAATTATTGAATTATTGAATTATTGAATTATTGAATTATTGAATTATTGAATTATTGAATTATTGAATTATTGAATTATTGAATTATTGAATTATTGAATTATTGAATTATTGAATTATTGAATTATTGAATTATTGAATTATTGAATTATTGAATTATTGAATTATTGAATTATTGAATTATTGAATTATTGAATTATTGAATTATTGAATTATTGAATTATTGAATTATTGAATTATTGAATTATTGAATTATTGAATTATTGAATTATTGAATTATTGAATTATTGAATTATTGAATTATTGAATTATTGAATTATTGAATTATTGAATTATTGAATTATTGAATTATTGAATTATTGAATTATTGAATTATTGAATTATTGAATTATTGAATTATTGAATTATTGAATTATTGAATTATTGAATTATTGAATTATTGAATTATTGAATTATTGAATTATTGAATTATTGAATTATTGAATTATTGAATTATTGAATTATTGAATTATTGAATTATTGAATTATTGAATTATTGAATTATTGAATTATTGAATTATTGAATTATTGAATTATTGAATTATTGAATTATTGAATTATTGAATTATTGAATTATTGAATTATTGAATTATTGAATTATTGAATTATTGAATTATTGAATTATTGAATTATTGAATTATTGAATTATTGAATTATTGAATTATTGAATTATTGAATTATTGAATTATTGAATTATTGAATTATTGAATTATTGAATTATTGAATTATTGAATTATTGAATTATTGAATTATTGAATTATTGAATTATTGAATTATTGAATTATTGAATTATTGAATTATTGAATTATTGAATTATTGAATTATTGAATTATTGAATTATTGAATTATTGAATTATTTGAATTATTGAATTATTGGATTATTGAATTATTGAATTATTGAATTATTGAATTATTGAATTATTGAATTATTGAATTATTGAATTATTGAATTATTGAATTATTGAATTATTGAATTATTGAATTATTGAATTATTGAATTATTGAATTATTGAATTATTGAATTATTGAATTATTGAATTATTGAATTATTGATTTATTGATTTATTGATTTATTGATTTATTGAATTATTGATTTATTGAATTATTGAATTATTGAATTATTGAATTATTGAATTATTGAATTATTGAATTATTGAATTATTGAATTATTGAATTATTGAATTATTGAATTATTGAATTATTGAATTATTGAATTATTGAATTATTGAATTATTGAATTATTGAATTATTGAATTATTGAATTATTGAATTATTGAATTATTGAATTATTGAATTATTGACTTATTGAATTATTGAATTATTGAATTATTGAATTATTGAATTATTGAATTATTGAATTATTGAATTATTGAATTATTGAATTATTGAATTATTGAATATTGAATTATTGAATTATTGAATTATTGAACTATTGAATTATTGAATTATTGAATTATTGAATTATTGAATTATTGAATTATTGAATTATTGAATTATTGAATTATTGAATTATTGAATTATTGAATTATTGAATTATTGAATTATTGAATTATTGAATTATTGAATTATTGAATTATTGAATTATTGAATTATTGAATTATTGAATTATTGAATTATTGAATTATTGAATTATTGAATTATTGAATTATTGAATTATTGAATTATTGAATTATTGAATTATTGAATTATTGAATTATTGAATTATTGAATTATTGAATTATTGAATTATTGAATTATTGAATTATTGAATTATTGAATTATTGAATTATTGAATTATTGAATTATTGAATTATTAATTATTGAATTATTGAATTATTGAATTATTGAATTATTGAATTATTGAATTATTGAATTATTGAATTATTGAATTATTGAATTATTGAATTATTGAATTATTGAATTATTGAATTATTGAATTATTGAATTATTGAATTATTGAATTATTGAATTATTGAATTATTGAATTATTTGAAATTATTGAATTATTGAATTATTGATTTATTGAATTGTTGAATTATTGAATTATTGAATTATTGAATTATTGAATTATTGAATTATTGAATTATTGAATTATTGAATTATTGAATTATTGAATTATTGAATTATTGAATTATTGAATTATTGAATTATTGAATTATTGAATTATTGAATTATTGAATTATTGAATTATTGAATTATTGAATTATTGAATTATTGAATTATTGAATTATTGAATTATTGAATTATTGAATTATTGAATTATTGAATTATTGAATTATTGAATTATTGAATTATTGAATTATTGAATTATTGAATTATTGAATTATTGAATTATTGAATTATTGAATTATTGAATTATTGAATTATTGAATTATTGAATTATTGAATTATTGAATTATTGAATTATTGAATTATTGAATTATTGAATTATTGAATTATTGAATTATTGAATTATTGAATTATTGAATTATTGAATTATTGAATTATTGAATTATTGAATTATTGAATTATTGAATTATTGAATTATTGAATTATTGAATTATTGAATTATTGAATTATTGAATTATTGAATTATTGAATTATTGAATTATTGAATTATTGAATTATTGAATTATTGAATTATTGAATTATTGAATTATTGAATTATTGAATTATTGAATTATTGAATTATTGAATTATTGAATTATTGAATTATTGAATTATTGAATTATTGAATTATTGAATTATTGAATTATTGAATTATTGAATTATTGAATTATTGAATTATTGAATTATTGAATTATTGAATTATTGAATTATTGAATTATTGAATTATTGAATTATTGAATTATTGAATTATTGAATTATTGAATTATTGAATTATTGAATTATTGAATTATTGAATTATTGAATTATTGAATTATTGAATTATTGAATTATTGAATTATTGAATTATTGAATTATTGAATTATTGAATTATTGAATTATTGAATTATTGAATTATTGAATTATTGAATTATTGAATTATTAATTATTGAATTATTGAATTATTGACTTATTGAATTATTGAATTATTGAATTATTGAATTATTGAATTATTGAATTATTGAATTATTGAATTATTGAATTATTGAATTATTGAATTATTGAATTATTGAATTATTGAATTATTGAATTATTGAATTATTGAATTATTGAATTATTGAATTATTGAATTATTGAATTATTGAATTATTGAATTATTGAATTATTGAATTATTGAATTATTGAATTATTGAATTATTGAATTATTGAATTATTGAATTATTGAATTATTGAATTATTGAATTATTGAATTATTGAATTATTGAATTATTGAATTATTGAATTATTGAATTATTGAATTATTGAATTATTGAATTATTGAATTATTGAATTATTGAATTATTGAATTATTGAATTATTGAATTATTGAATTATTGAATTATTGAATTATTGAATTATTGAATTATTGAATTATTGAATTATTGAATTATTGAATTATTGAATTATTGAATTATTGAATTATTGAATTATTGAATTATTGAATTATTGAATTATTGAATTATTGAATTATTGAATTATTGAATTATTGAATTATTGAATTATTGAATTATTGAATTATTGAATTATTGAATTATTGAATTATTGAATTATTGAATTATTGAATTATTGAATTATTGAATTATTGAATTATTGAATTATTGAATTATTGAATTATTGAATTATTGAATTATTGAATTATTGAATTATTGAATTATTGAATTATTGAATTATTGAATTATTGAATTATTGAATTATTGAATTATTGAATTATTGAATTATTTAATTATTGAATTATTGAATTATTGAATTATTGAATTATTGAATTATTGAATTATTGAATTATTGAATTATTGAATTATTGAATTATTGAATTATTGAATTATTGAATTATTGAATTATTGAATTATTGAATTATTGAATTATTGAATTATTGAATTATTGAATTATTGAATTGTTGAATTATTGAATTATTGAATTATTGAATTATTGAATTATTGAATTATTGAATTATTGAATTATTGAATTATTGAATTATTGAATTATTGAATTATTGAATTATTGAATTATTGAATTATTGAATTATTGAATTATTGAATTATTGAATTATTGAATTATTGAATTATTGAATTATTGAATTATTGAATTATTGAATTATTGAATTATTGAATTATTGAATTATTGAATTATTGAATTATTGAATTATTGAATTATTGAATTATTGAATTATTGAATTATTGAATTATTGAATTATTGAATTATTGAATTATTGAATTATTGAATTATTGAATTATTGAATTATTGAATTATTGAAATATTGAATTATTGAATTATTGAATTATTGAATTATTGAATTATTGAATTATTGAATTATTGAATTATTGAATTATTGAATTATTGAATTATTGAATTATTGAATTATTGAATTATTGAATTATTGAATTATTGAATTATTGAATTATTGAATTATTGAATTATTGAATTATTGAATTATTGAATTATTGAATTATTGAATTATTGAATTATTGAATTATTGAATTATTGAATTATTGAATTATTGAATTATTGAATTATTGAATTATTGAATTATTGAATTATTGAATTATTTTTTTTTTTTTTTTTTTTTTATTTCAATTATAGAGGTTTTAACCTTAAGGTCATTCGCCTCTTCGGGTTAGAAAAATCTCTTAGGAAAAATTTCTATCCTATGTGCGGGGTCGGGACTCGAACCCAGGTGCGCTGCGTACAAGGCAATCGATTTACCAATACACTACGCCACTCCCCTGTATTGAATTATTGAATTATTGAATTATTGAATTATTGAATTATTGAATTATTGAATTATTGAATTATTGAATTATTGGATTATTGAATTATTGAATTATTGAATTATTGAATTATTGAATTATTGAATTATTGAATTATTGAATTATTGAATTATTGAATTATTGAATTATTGAGTTATTGAATTATTGAATTATTGAATTATTGAATTATTGAATTATTGAATTATTGAATTATTGAATTATTGAATTATTGAATTATTGAATTATTGAATTATTGAATTATTGAATTATTGAATTATTGAATTATTGAATTATTGAATTATTGAATTATTGAATTATTGAATTATTGAATTATTGAATTATTGAATTATTGAATTATTGAATTATTGAATTATTGAATTATTGAATTATTGAATTATTGAATTATTGAATTATTGAATTATTGAATTATTGAATTATTGAATTATTGAATTATTGAATTATTGAATTATTGAATTATTGAATTATTGAATTATTGAATTATTGAATTATTGAATTATTGAATTATTGAATTATTGAATTATTGAATTATTGAATTATTGAATTATTGAATTATTGAATTATTGAATTATTGAATTATTGAATTATTGAATTATTGAATTATTGAATTATTGAATTATTGAATTATTGAATTATTGAATTATTGAATTATTGAATTATTGAATTATTGAATTATTGAATTATTGAATTATTGAATTATTGAATTATTGAATTATTGAATTATTGAATTATTGAATTATTGAATTATTGAATTATTGAATTATTGAATTATTGAATTATTGAATTATTGAATTATTGAATTATTGAATTATTGAATTATTGAATTATTGAATTATTGAATTATTGAATTATTGAATTATTGAATTATTGAATTATTGAATTATTGAATTATTGAATTATTGAATTATTGAATTATTGAATTATTGAATTATTGAATTATTGAATTATTGAATTATTGAATTATTGAATTATTGAATTATTGAATTATTGAATTATTGAATTATTGAATTATTGAATTATTGAATTATTGAATTATTGAATTATTGAATTATTGAATTATTGAATTATTGAATTATTGAATTATTGAATTATTGAATTATTGAATTATTGAATTATTGAATTATTGAATTATTGAATTATTGAATTATTGAATTATTGAATTATTGAATTATTGAATTATTGAATTATTGAATTATTGAATTATTGAATTATTGAATTATTGAATTATTGAATTATTGAATTATTGAATTATTGAATTATTGAATTATTGAATTATTGAATTATTGAATTATTGAATTATTGAATTATTGAATTATTGAATTATTGAATTATTGAATTATTGAATTATTGAATTATTGAATTATTGAATTATTGAATTATTGAATTATTGAATTATTGAATTATTGAATTATTGAATTATTGAATTATTGAATTATTGAATTATTGAATTATTGAATTATTGAATTATTGAATTATTGAATTATTGAATTATTGAATTATTGAATTATTGAATTATTGAATTATTGAATTATTGAATTATTGAATTATTGAATTATTGAATTATTGAATTATTGAATTATTGAATTATTGAATTATTGAATTATTGAATTATTGAATTATTGAATTATTGAATTATTGAATTATTGAATTATTGAATTATTGAATTATTGAATTATTGAATTATTGAATTATTGAATTATTGAATTATTGAATTATTGAATTATTGAATTATTGAATTATTGAATTATTGAATTATTGAATTATTGAATTATTGAATTATTGAATTATTGAATTATTGAATTATTGAATTATTGAATTATTGAATTATTGAATTATTGAATTATTGAATTATTGAATTATTGAATTATTGAATTATTGAATTATTGAATTATTGAATTATTGAATTATTGAATTATTGAATTATTGAATTATTGAATTATTGAATTATTGAATTATTGAATTATTGAATTATTGAATTATTGAATTATTGAATTATTGAATTATTGAATTATTGAATTATTGAATTATTGAATTATTGAATTATTGAATTATTGAATTATTGAATTATTGAATTATTGAATTATTGAATTATTGAATTATTGAATTATTGAATTATTGAATTATTGAATTATTGAATTATTGAATTATTGAATTATTGAATTATTGAATTATTGAATTATTGAATTATTGAATTATTGAATTATTGAATTATTGAATTATTGAATTATTGAATTATTGAATTATTGAATTATTGAATTATTGAATTATTGAATTATTGAATTATTGAATTATTGAATTATTGAATTATTGAATTATTGAATTATTGAATTATTGAATTATTGAATTATTGAATTATTGAATTATTGAATTATTGAATTATTGAATTATTGAATTATTGAATTATTGAATTATTGAATTATTGAATTATTGAATTATTGAATTATTGAATTATTGAATTATTGAATTATTGAATTATTGAATTATTGAATTATTGAATTATTGAATTATTGAATTATTGAATTATTGAATTATTGAATTATTGAATTATTGAATTATTGAATTATTGAATTATTGAATTATTGAATTATTGAATTATTGAATTATTGAATTATTGAATTATTGAATTATTGAATTATTGAATTATTGAATTATTGAATTATTGAATTATTGAATTATTGAATTATTGAATTATTGAATTATTGAATTATTGAATTATTGAATTATTGAATTATTGAATTATTGAATTATTGAATTATTGAATTATTGAATTATTGAATTATTGAATTATTGAATTATTGAATTATTGAATTATTGAATTATTGAATTATTGAATTATTGAATTATTGAATTATTGAATTATTGAATTATTGAATTATTGAATTATTGAATTATTGAATTATTGAATTATTGAATTATTGAATTATTGAATTATTGAATTATTGAATTATTGAATTATTGAATTATTGAATTATTGAATTATTGAATTATTGAATTATTGAATTATTGAATTATTGAATTATTGAATTATTGAATTATTGAATTATTGAATTATTGAATTATTGAATTATTGAATTATTGAATTATTGAATTATTGAATTATTGAATTATTGAATTATTGAATTATTGAATTATTGAATTATTGAATTATTGAATTATTGAATTATTGAATTATTGAATTATTGAATTATTGAATTATTGAATTATTGAATTATTGAATTATTGAATTATTGAATTATTGAATTATTGAATTATTGAATTATTGAATTATTGAATTATTGAATTATTGAATTATTGAATTATTGAATTATTGAATTATTGAATTATTGAATTATTGAATTATTGAATTATTGAATTATTGAATTATTGAATTATTGAATTATTGAATTATTGAATTATTGAATTATTGAATTATTGAATTATTGAATTATTGAATTATTGAATTATTGAATTATTGAATTATTGAATTATTGAATTATTGAATTATTGAATTATTGAATTATTGAATTATTGAATTATTGAATTATTGAATTATTGAATTATTGAATTATTGAATTATTGAATTATTGAATTATTGAATTATTGAATTATTGAATTATTGAATTATTGAATTATTGAATTATTGAATTATTGAATTATTGAATTATTGAATTATTGAATTATTGAATTATTGAATTATTGAATTATTGAATTATTGAATTATTGAATTATTGAATTATTGAATTATTGAATTATTGAATTATTGAATTATTGAATTATTGAATTATTGAATTATTGAATTATTGAATTATTGAATTATTGAATTATTGAATTATTGAATTATTGAATTATTGAATTATTGAATTATTGAATTATTGAATTATTGAATTATTGAATTATTGAATTATTGAATTATTGAATTATTGAATTATTGAATTATTGAATTATTGAATTATTGAATTATTGAATTATTGAATTATTGAATTATTGAATTATTGAATTATTGAATTATTGAATTATTGAATTATTGAATTATTGAATTATTGAATTATTGAATTATTGAATTATTGAATTATTGAATTATTGAATTATTGAATTATTGAATTATTGAATTATTGAATTATTGAATTATTGAATTATTGAATTATTGAATTATTGAATTATTGAATTATTGAATTATTGAATTATTGAATTATTGAATTATTGAATTATTGAATTATTGAATTATTGAATTATTGAATTATTGAATTATTGAATTATTGAATTATTGAATTATTGAATTATTGAATTATTGAATTATTGAATTATTGAATTATTGAATTATTGAATTATTGAATTATTGAATTATTGAATTATTGAATTATTGAATTATTGAATTATTGAATTATTGAATTATTGAATTATTGAATTATTGAATTATTGAATTATTGAATTATTGAATTATTGAATTATTGAATTATTGAATTATTGAATTATTGAATTATTGAATTATTGAATTATTGAATTATTGAATTATTGAATTATTGAATTATTGAATTATTGAATTATTGAATTATTGAATTATTGAATTATTGAATTATTGAATTATTGAATTATTGAATTATTGAATTATTGAATTATTGAATTATTGAATTATTGAATTATTGAATTATTGAATTATTGAATTATTGAATTATTGAATTATTGAATTATTGAATTATTGAATTATTGAATTATTGAATTATTGAATTATTGAATTATTGAATTATTGAATTATTGAATTATTGAATTATTGAATTATTGAATTATTGAATTATTGAATTATTGAATTATTGAATTATTGAATTATTGAATTATTGAATTATTGAATTATTGAATTATTGAATTATTGAATTATTGAATTATTGAATTATTGAATTATTGAATTATTGAATTATTGAATTATTGAATTATTGAATTATTGAATTATTGAATTATTGAATTATTGAATTATTGAATTATTGAATTATTGAATTATTGAATTATTGAATTATTGAATTATTGAATTATTGAATTATTGAATTATTGAATTATTGAATTATTGAATTATTGAATTATTGAATTATTGAATTATTGAATTATTGAATTATTGAATTATTGAATTATTGAATTATTGAATTATTGAATTATTGAATTATTGAATTATTGAATTATTGAATTATTGAATTATTGAATTATTGAATTATTGAATTATTGAATTATTGAATTATTGAATTATTGAATTATTGAATTATTGAATTATTGAATTATTGAATTATTGAATTATTGAATTATTGAATTATTGAATTATTGAATTATTGAATTATTGAATTATTGAATTATTGAATTATTGAATTATTGAATTATTGAATTATTGAATTATTGAATTATTGAATTATTGAATTATTGAATTATTGAATTATTGAATTATTGAATTATTGAATTATTGAATTATTGAATTATTGAATTATTGAATTATTGAATTATTGAATTATTGAATTATTGAATTATTGAATTATTGAATTATTGAATTATTGAATTATTGAATTATTGAATTATTGAATTATTGAATTATTGAATTATTGAATTATTGAATTATTGAATTATTGAATTATTGAATTATTGAATTATTGAATTATTGAATTATTGAATTATTGAATTATTGAATTATTGAATTATTGAATTATTGAATTATTGAATTATTGAATTATTGAATTATTGAATTATTGAATTATTGAATTATTGAATTATTGAATTATTGAATTATTGAATTATTGAATTATTGAATTATTGAATTATTGAATTATTGAATTATTGAATTATTGAATTATTGAATTATTGAATTATTGAATTATTGAATTATTGAATTATTGAATTATTGAATTATTGAATTATTGAATTATTGAATTATTGAATTATTGAATTATTGAATTATTGAATTATTGAATTATTGAATTATTGAATTATTGAATTATTGAATTATTGAATTATTGAATTATTGAATTATTGAATTATTGAATTATTGAATTATTGAATTATTGAATTATTGAATTATTGAATTATTGAATTATTGAATTATTGAATTATTGAATTATTGAATTATTGAATTATTGAATTATTGAATTATTGAATTATTGAATTATTGAATTATTGAATTATTGAATTATTGAATTATTGAATTATTGAATTATTGAATTATTGAATTATTGAATTATTGAATTATTGAATTATTGAATTATTGAATTATTGAATTATTGAATTATTGAATTATTGAATTATTGAATTATTGAATTATTGAATTATTGAATTATTGAATTATTGAATTATTGAATTATTGAATTATTGAATTATTGAATTATTGAATTATTGAATTATTGAATTATTGAATTATTGAATTATTGAATTATTGAATTATTGAATTATTGAATTATTGAATTATTGAATTATTGAATTATTGAATTATTGAATTATTGAATTATTGAATTATTGAATTATTGAATTATTGAATTATTGAATTATTGAATTATTGAATTATTGAATTATTGAATTATTGAATTATTGAATTATTGAATTATTGAATTATTGAATTATTGAATTATTGAATTATTGAATTATTGAATTATTGAATTATTGAATTATTGAATTATTGAATTATTGAATTATTGAATTATTGAATTATTGAATTATTGAATTATTGAATTATTGAATTATTGAATTATTGAATTATTGAATTATTGAATTATTGAATTATTGAATTATTGAATTATGAATTATTGAATTATTGAATTATTGAATTATTGAATTATTGAATTATTGAATTATTGAATTATTGAATTATTGAATTATTGAATTATTGAATTATTGAATTATTGAATTATTGAATTATTGAATTATTGAATTATTGAATTATTGAATTATTGAATTATTGAATTATTGAATTATTGAATTATTGAATTATTGAATTATTGAATTATTGAATTATTGAATTATTGAATTATTGAATTATTGAATTATTGAATTATTGAATTATTGAATTATTGAATTATTGAATTATTGAATTATTGAATTATTGAATTATTGAATTATTGAATTATTGAATTATTGAATTATTGAATTATTGAATTATTGAATTATTGAATTATTGAATTATTGAATTATTGAATTATTGAATTATTGAATTATTGAATTATTGAATTATTGAATTATTGAATTATTGAATTATTGAATTATTGAATTATTGAATTATTGAATTATTGAATTATTGAATTATTGAATTATTGAATTATTGAATTATTGAATTATTGAATTATTGAATTATTGAATTATTGAATTATTGAATTATTGAATTATTGAATTATTGAATTATTGAATTATTGAATTATTGAATTATTGAATTATTGAATTATTGAATTATTGAATTATTGAATTATTGAATTATTGAATTATTGAATTATTGAATTATTGAATTATTGAATTATTGAATTATTGAATTATTGAATTATTGAATTATTGAATTATTGAATTATTGAATTATTGAATTATTGAATTATTGAATTATTGAATTATTGAATTATTGAATTATTGAATTATTGAATTATTGAATTATTGAATTATTGAATTATTGAATTATTGAATTATTGAATTATTGAATTATTGAATTATTGAATTATTGAATTATTGAATTATTGAATTATTGAATTATTGAATTATTGAATTATTGAATTATTGAATTATTGAATTATTGAATTATTGAATTATTGAATTATTGAATTATTGAATTATTGAATTATTGAATTATTGAATTATTGAATTATTGAATTATTGAATTATTGAATTATTGAATTATTGAATTATTGAATTATTGAATTATTGAATTATTGAATTATTGAATTATTGAATTATTGAATTATTGAATTATTGAATTATTGAATTATTGAATTATTGAATTATTGAATTATTGAATTATTGAATTATTGAATTATTGAATTATTGAATTATTGAATTATTGAATTATTGAATTATTGAATTATTGAATTATTGAATTATTGAATTATTGAATTATTGAATTATTGAATTATTGAATTATTGAATTATTGAATTATTGAATTATTGAATTATTGAATTATTGAATTATTGAATTATTGAATTATTGAATTATTGAATTATTGAATTATTGAATTATTGAATTATTGAATTATTGAATTATTGAATTATTGAATTATTGAATTATTGAATTATTGAATTATTGAATTATTGAATTATTGAATTATTGAATTATTGAATTATTGAATTATTGAATTATTGAATTATTGAATTATTGAATTATTGAATTATTGAATTATTGAATTATTGAATTATTGAATTATTGAATTATTGAATTATTGAATTATTGAATTATTGAATTATTGAATTATTGAATTATTGAATTATTGAATTATTGAATTATTGAATTATTGAATTATTGAATTATTGAATTATTGAATTATTGAATTATTGAATTATTGAATTATTGAATTATTGAATTATTGAATTATTGAATTATTGAATTATTGAATTATTGAATTATTGAATTATTGAATTATTGAATTATTGAATTATTGAATTATTGAATTATTGAATTATTGAATTATTGAATTATTGAATTATTGAATTATTGAATTATTGAATTATTGAATTATTGAATTATTGAATTATTGAATTATTGAATTATTGAATTATTGAATTATTGAATTATTGAATTATTGAATTATTGAATTATTGAATTATTGAATTATTGAATTATTGAATTATTGAATTATTGAATTATTGAATTATTGAATTATTGAATTATTGAATTATTGAATTATTGAATTATTGAATTATTGAATTATTGAATTATTGAATTATTGAATTATTGAATTATTGAATTATTGAATTATTGAATTATTGAATTATTGAATTATTGAATTATTGAATTATTGAATTATTGAATTATTGAATTATTGAATTATTGAATTATTGAATTATTGAATTATTGAATTATTGAATTATTGAATTATTGAATTATTGAATTATTGAATTATTGAATTATTGAATTATTGAATTATTGAATTATTGAATTATTGAATTATTGAATTATTGAATTATTGAATTATTGAATTATTGAATTATTGAATTATTGAATTATTGAATTATTGAATTATTGAATTATTGAATTATTGAATTATTGAATTATTGAATTATTGAATTATTGAATTATTGAATTATTGAATTATTGAATTATTGAATTATTGAATTATTGAATTATTGAATTATTGAATTATTGAATTATTGAATTATTGAATTATTGAATTATTGAATTATTGAATTATTGAATTATTGAATTATTGAATTATTGAATTATTGAATTATTGAATTATTGAATTATTGAATTATTGAATTATTGAATTATTGAATTATTGAATTATTGAATTATTGAATTATTGAATTATTGAATTATTGAATTATTGAATTATTGAATTATTGAATTATTGAATTATTGAATTATTGAATTATTGAATTATTGAATTATTGAATTATTGAATTATTGAATTATTGAATTATTGAATTATTGAATTATTGAATTATTGAATTATTGAATTATTGAATTATTGAATTATTGAATTATTGAATTATTGAATTATTGAATTATTGAATTATTGAATTATTGAATTATTGAATTATTGAATTATTGAATTATTGAATTATTGAATTATTGAATTATTGAATTATTGAATTATTGAATTATTGAATTATTGAATTATTGAATTATTGAATTATTGAATTATTGAATTATTGAATTATTGAATTATTGAATTATTGAATTATTGAATTATTGAATTATTGAATTATTGAATTATTGAATTATTGAATTATTGAATTATTGAATTATTGAATTATTGAATTATTGAATTATTGAATTATTGAATTATTGAATTATTGAATTATTGAATTATTGAATTATTGAATTATTGAATTATTGAATTATTGAATTATTGAATTATTGAATTATTGAATTATTGAATTATTGAATTATTGAATTATTGAATTATTGAATTATTGAATTATTGAATTATTGAATTATTGAATTATTGAATTATTGAATTATTGAATTATTGAATTATTGAATTATTGAATTATTGAATTATTGAATTATTGAATTATTGAATTATTGAATTATTGAATTATTGAATTATTGAATTATTGAATTATTGAATTATTGAATTATTGAATTATTGAATTATTGAATTATTGAATTATTGAATTATTGAATTATTGAATTATTGAATTATTGAATTATTGAATTATTGAATTATTGAATTATTGAATTATTGAATTATTGAATTATTGAATTATTGAATTATTGAATTATTGAATTATTGAATTATTGAATTATTGAATTATTGAATTATTGAATTATTGAATTATTGAATTATTGAATTATTGAATTATTGAATTATTGAATTATTGAATTATTGAATTATTGAATTATTGAATTATTGAATTATTGAATTATTGAATTATTGAATTATTGAATTATTGAATTATTGAATTATTGAATTATTGAATTATTGAATTATTGAATTATTGAATTATTGAATTATTGAATTATTGAATTATTGAATTATTGAATTATTGAATTATTGAATTATTGAATTATTGAATTATTGAATTATTGAATTATTGAATTATTGAATTATTGAATTATTGAATTATTGAATTATTGAATTATTGAATTATTGAATTATTGAATTATTGAATTATTGAATTATTGAATTATTGAATTATTGAATTATTGAATTATTGAATTATTGAATTATTGAATTATTGAATTATTGAATTATTGAATTATTGAATTATTGAATTATTGAATTATTGAATTATTGAATTATTGAATTATTGAATTATTGAATTATTGAATTATTGAATTATTGAATTATTGAATTATTGAATTATTGAATTATTGAATTATTGAATTATTGAATTATTGAATTATTGAATTATTGAATTATTGAATTATTGAATTATTGAATTATTGAATTATTGAATTATTGAATTATTGAATTATTGAATTATTGAATTATTGAATTATTGAATTATTGAATTATTGAATTATTGAATTATTGAATTATTGAATTATTGAATTATTGAATTATTGAATTATTGAATTATTGAATTATTGAATTATTGAATTATTGAATTATTGAATTATTGAATTATTGAATTATTGAATTATTGAATTATTGAATTATTGAATTATTGAATTATTGAATTATTGAATTATTGAATTATTGAATTATTGAATTATTGAATTATTGAATTATTGAATTATTGAATTATTGAATTATTGAATTATTGAATTATTGAATTATTGAATTATTGAATTATTGAATTATTGAATTATTGAATTATTGAATTATTGAATTATTGAATTATTGAATTATTGAATTATTGAATTATTGAATTATTGAATTATTGAATTATTGAATTATTGAATTATTGAATTATTGAATTATTGAATTATTGAATTATTGAATTATTGAATTATTGAATTATTGAATTATTGAATTATTGAATTATTGAATTATTGAATTATTGAATTATTGAATTATTGAATTATTGAATTATTGAATTATTGAATTATTGAATTATTGAATTATTGAATTATTGAATTATTGAATTATTGAATTATTGAATTATTGAATTATTGAATTATTGAATTATTGAATTATTGAATTATTGAATTATTGAATTATTGAATTATTGAATTATTGAATTATTGAATTATTGAATTATTGAATTATTGAATTATTGAATTATTGAATTATTGAATTATTGAATTATTGAATTATTGAATTATTGAATTATTGAATTATTGAATTATTGAATTATTGAATTATTGAATTATTGAATTATTGAATTATTGAATTATTGAATTATTGAATTATTGAATTATTGAATTATTGAATTATTGAATTATTGAATTATTGAATTATTGAATTATTGAATTATTGAATTATTGAATTATTGAATTATTGAATTATTGAATTATTGAATTATTGAATTATTGAATTATTGAATTATTGAATTATTGAATTATTGAATTATTGAATTATTGAATTATTGAATTATTGAATTATTTAATTATTGAATTATTGAATTATTGAATTATTGAATTATTGAATTATTGAATTATTGAATTATTGAATTATTGAATTATTGAATTATTGAATTATTGAATTATTGAATTATTGAATTATTGAATTATTGAATTATTGAATTATTGAATTATTGAATTATTGAATTATTGAATTATTGAATTATTGAATTATTGAATTATTGAATTATTGAATTATTGAATTATTGAATTATTGAATTATTGAATTATTGAATTATTGAATTATTGAATTATTGAATTATTGAATTATTGAATTATTGAATTATTGAATTATTGAATTATTGAATTATTGAATTATTGAATTATTGAATTATTGAATTATTGAATTATTGAATTATTGAATTATTGAATTATTGAATTATTGAATTATTGAATTATTGAATTATTGAATTATTGAATTATTGAATTATTGAATTATTGAATTATTGAATTATTGAATTATTGAATTATTGAATTATTGAATTATTGAATTATTGAATTATTGAATTATTGAATTATTGAATTATTGAATTATTGAATTATTGAATTATTGAATTATTGAATTATTGAATTATTGAATTATTGAATTATTGAATTATTGAATTATTGAATTATTGAATTATTGAATTATTGAATTATTGAATTATTGAATTATTGAATTATTGAATTATTGAATTATTGAATTATTGAATTATTGAATTATTGAATTATTGAATTATTGAATTATTGAATTATTGAATTATTGAATTATTGAATTACTGAATTATTGAATTATTGAATTATTGAATTATTGAATTATTGAATTATTGAATTATTGAATTATTGAATTATTGAATTATTGAATTATTGAATTATGAATTATTGAATTATTGAATTATTGAATTATTGAATTATTGAATTATTGAATTATTGAATTATTGAATTATTGAATTATTGAATTATTGAATTATTGAATTATTGAATTATTGAATTATTGAATTA
This sequence comes from Topomyia yanbarensis, assembly GCF_030247195.1. NCBI lineage: Eukaryota > Metazoa > Arthropoda > Insecta > Diptera > Culicidae > Topomyia > Topomyia yanbarensis. The sequence continues at coordinate 12,400 of NW_026683507.1, read as the reverse complement.
TTGAATTATTGAATTATTGAATTATTGAATTATTGAATTATTGAATTATTGAATTATTGAATTATTGAATTATTGAATTATTGAATTATTGAATTATTGAATTATTGAATTATTGAATTATTGAATTATTGAATTATTGAATTATTGAATTATTGAATTATTGAATTATTGAATTATTGAATTATTGAATTATTGAATTATTGAATTATTGAATTATTGAATTATTGAATTATTGAATTATTGAATTATTGAATTATTGAATTATTGAATTATTGAATTATTGAATTATTGAATTATTGAATTATTGAATTATTGAATTATTGAATTATTGAATTATTGAATTATTGAATTATTGAATTATTGAATTATTGAATTATTGAATTATTGAATTATTGAATTATTGAATTATTGAATTATTGAATTATTGAATTATTGAATTATTGAATTATTGAATTATTGAATTATTGAATTATTGAATTATTGAATTATTGAATTATTGAATTATTGAATTATTGAATTATTGAATTATTGAATTATTGAATTATTGAATTATTGAATTATTGAATTATTGAATTATTGAATTATTGAATTATTGAATTATTGAATTATTGAATTATTGAATTATTGAATTATTGAATTATTGAATTATTGAATTATTGAATTATTGAATTATTGAATTATTGAATTATTGAATTATTGAATTATTGAATTATTGAATTATTGAATTATTGAATTATTGAATTATTGAATTATTGAATTATTGAATTATTGAATTATTGAATTATTGAATTATTGAATTATTGAATTATTGAATTATTGAATTATTGAATTATTGAATTATTGAATTATTGAATTATTGAATTATTGAATTATTGAATTATTGAATTATTGAATTATTGAATTATTGAATTATTGAATTATTGAATTATTGAATTATTGAATTATTGAATTATTGAATTATTGAATTATTGAATATTGAATTATTGAATTATTGAATTATTGAATTATTGAATTATTGAATTATTGAATTATTGAATTATTGAATTATTGAATTATTGAATTATTGAATTATTGAATTATTGAATTATTGAATTATTGAATTATTGAATTATTGAATTATTGAATTATTGAATTATTGAATTATTGAATTACTGAATTATTGAATTATTGAATTATTGAATTATTGAATTATTGAATTATTGAATTATTGAATTATTGAATTATTGAATTATTGAATTATTGAATTATTGAATTATTGAATTATTGAATTATTGAATTATTGAATTATTGAATTATTGAATTATTGAATTATTGAATTATTGAATTATTGAATTATTGAATTATTGAATTATTGAATTATTGAATTATTGAATTATTGAATTATTGAATTATTGAATTATTGAATTATTGAATTATTGAATTATTGAATTATTGAATTATTGAATTATTGAATTATTGAATTATTGAATTATTGAATTATTGAATTATTGAATTATTGAATTATTGAATTATTGAATTATTGAATTATTGAATTATTGAATTATTGAATTATTGAATTATTGAATTATTGAATTATTGAATTATTGAATTGTTGAATTACTGAATTATTGAATTATTGAATTATTGAATTATTGAATTATTGAATTATTGAATTATTGAATTATTGATTATTGAATTATTGAATTATTGAATTATTGAATTATTGAATTATTGAATTATTGAATTATTGAATTATTGAATTATTGAATTATTGAATTATTGAATTATTGAATTATTGAATTATTGAATTATTGAATTATTGAATTATTGAATTATTGAATTATTGAATTATTGAATTATTGAATTATTGAATTATTGAATTATTGAATTGTTGAATTGTTGAATTATTGAATTATTGAATTATTGAATTATTGAATTATTGAATTATTGAATTATTGAATATTGAATTATTGAATTATTGAATTATTGAATTATTGAATTATTGAATTATTGAATTATTGAATTATTGAATTATTGAATTATTGAATTATTGAATTATTGAATTATTGAATTATTGAATTATTGAATTATTGAATTATTGAATTATTGAATTATTGAATTATTGAATTATTGAATTATTGAATTATTGAATTATTGAATTATTGAATTATTGAATTATTGAATTATTGAATTATTGAATTATTGAATTATTGAATTATTGAATTATTGAATTATTGAATTATTGAATTATTGAATTATTGAATTATTGAATTATTGAATTATTGAATTATTGAATTATTGAATTATTGAATTATTGAATTATTGAATTATTGAATTATTGAATTATTGAATTATTGAATTATTGAATTATTGAATTATTGAATTATTGAATTATTGAATTATTGAATAATTGAATTGTTGAATTATTGAATTATTGAATTATTGAATTATTGAATTATTGACTTATTGAATTATTGAATTATTGAATTATTGAATTATTGAATTATTGAATTATTGAATTATTGAATTATTGAATTATTAATTATTGAATTATTGAATTATTGAATTATTGAATTATTGAATTATTGAATTATTGAATTATTGAATTATTGAATTATTGAATTATTGAATTATTGAATTATTGAATTATTGAATTATTGAATTATTGAATTATTGAATTATTGAATTATTGAATTATTGAATTATTGAATTATTGAATTATTGAATTATTGAATTATTGAATTATTGAATTATTGAATTATTGAATTATTGAATTATTGAATTATTGAATTATTGAATTATTGAATTATTGAATTATTGAATTATTGAATTATTGAATTATTGATTATTGAATTATTGAATTATTGAATTATTGAATTATTGAATTATCGAATTATTGAATTATTGAATTATTGAATTATTGAATTATTGAATTATTGAATTATTGAATTATTGAATTATTGAATTATTGAATTATTGAATTATTGAATTATTGAATTATTGAATTATTGAATTATTGAATTATTGAATTATTGAATTATTGAATTATTGAATTATTGAATTATTGAATTATTGAATTATTGAATTATTGAATTATTGAATTATTGAATTATTGAATTATTGAATTATTGAATTATTGAATTATTGAATTATTGAATTATTGAATTATTGAATTATTGAATTATTGAATTATTGAATTATTGAATTATTGAATTATTGAATTATTGAATTATTGAATTATTGAATTATTGAATTATTGAATTATTGAATTATTGAATTATTGAATTATTGAATTATTGAATTATTGAATTATTGAATTATTGAATTATTGAATTATTGAATTATTGAATTATTGAATTATTGAATTATTGAATTATTGAATTATTGAATTATTGAATTATTGAATTATTGAATTATTGAATTATTGAATTATTGAATTATTGAATTATTGAATTATTGAATTATTGAATTATTGAATTATTGAATTATTGAATTATTGAATTATTGAATTATTGAATTATTGAATTATTGAATTATTGAATTATTGAATTATTGAATTATTGAATTATTGAATTATTGAATTATTGAATTATTGAATTATTGAATTATTGAATTATTGAATTATTGAATTATTGAATTATTGAATTATTGAATTATTGAATTATTGAATTATTGAATTATTGAATTATTGAATTATTGAATTATTGAATTATTGAATTATTGAATTATTGAATTATTGAATTATTGAATTATTGAATTATTGAATTATTGAATTATTGAATTATTGAATTATTGAATTATTGAATTATTGAATTATTGAATTATTGAATTATTGAATTATTGAATTATTGAATTATTGAATTATTGAATTATTGAATTATTGAATTATTGAATTATTGAATTATTGAATTATTGAATTATTGAATTATTGAATTATTGAATTATTGAATTATTGAATTATTGAATTATTGAATTATTGAATTATTGAATTATTGAATTATTGAATTATTGAATTATTGAATTATTGAATTATTGAATTATTGAATTATTGAATTATTGAATTATTGAATTATTGAATTATTGAATTATTGAATTATTGAATTATTGAATTATTGAATTGATGAATTATTGAATTGTTGAATTATTGAATTATTGAATTATTGAATTATTGAATTATTGAATTATTGAATTATTGAATTATTGATTTATTGAATTATTGAATTATTGAATTATTGAATTATTGAATTATTGAATTATTGAATTATTGAATTATTGAATTATTGAATTATTGAATTATTGAATTATTGAATTATTGAATTATTGAATTATTGAATTATTGAATTATTGAATTATTGAATTATTGAATTATTGAATTATTGAATTATTGAGTTATTGAATTATTGAATTATTGAATTATTGAATTATTGAATTATTGAATTATTGAATTATTGAATTATTGAATTATTGAATTATTGAATTATTGAATTATTGAATTATTGAATTACTGAATTACTGAATTACAGAATTACTGAATTACTGAATTATTGAATTATTGAATTATTGAATTATTGAATTATTGAATTATTGAATTATTGAATTATTGAATTATTGAATTATTGAATTATTGAATTATTGAATTATTGAATTATTGAATTATTGAATTATTGAATTATTGAATTATTGAATTATTGAATTATTGAATTATTGAATTATTGAATTATTGAATTATTGAATTATTGAATTATTGAATTATTGAATTATTGAATTATTGAATTATTGAATTATTGAATTATTGAATTATTGAATTATTGAATTATTGAATTATTGAATTATTGAATTATTGAATTATTGAATTATTGAATTATTGAATTATTGAATTATTGAATTATTGAATTATTGAATTATTGAATTATTGAATTATTGAATTATTGAATTATTGAATTATTGAATATTGAATTATTGAATTATTGAATTATTGAATTATTGAATTATTGAATTATTGAATTATTGAATTATTGAATATTGAATTATTGAATTATTGAATTATTGAATTATTGAATTATTGAATTATTGAATTATTGAATTATTGAATTATTGAATTATTGAATTATTGAATTATTGAATTATTGAATTATTGAATTATTGAATTATTGAATTATTGAATTATTGAATTATTGAATTATTGAATTATTGAATTATTGAATTATTGAATTATTGAATTATTGAATTATTGAATTATTGAATTATTGAATTATTGAATTATTGAATTATTGAATTATTGAATTATTGAATTATTGAATTATTGAATTATTGAATTATTGAATTATTGAATTATTGAATTATTGAATTATTGAATTATTGAATTATTGAATTATTGAATTATTGAATTATTGAATTATTGAATTATTGAATTATTGAATTATTGAATTATTGAATTATTGAATTATTGAATTATTGAATTATTGAATTATTGAATTATTGAATTATTGAATTATTGAATTATTGAATTATTGAATTATTGAATTATTGAATTATTGAATTATTGAATTATTGAATTATTGAATTATTGAATTATTGAATTATTGAATTATTGAATTATTGAATTATTGAATTATTGAATTATTGAATTATTGAATTATTGAATTATTGAATTATTGAATTATTGAATTATTGAATTATTGAATTATTGAATTATTGAATTATTGAATTATTGAATTATTGAATTATTGAATTATTGAATTATTGAATTATTGAATTATTGAATTATTGAATTATTGAATTATTGAATTATTGAATTATTGAATTATTGAATTATTGAATTATTGAATTATTGAATTATTGAATTATTGAATTATTGAATTATTGAATTATTGAATTATTGAATTATTGAATTATTGAATTATTGAATTATTGAATTATTGAATTATTGAATTATTGAATTATTGAATTATTGAATTATTGAATTATTGAATTATTGAATTATTGAATTATTGAATTATTGAATTATTGAATTATTGAATTATTGAATTATTGAATTATTGAATTATTGAATTATTGAATTATTGAATTATTGAATTATTGAATTATTGAATTATTGAATTATTGAATTATTGAATTATTGAATTATTGAATTATTGAATTATTGAATTATTGAATTATTGAATTATTGAATTATTGAATTATTGAATTATTGAATTATTGAATTATTGAATTATTGAATTATTGAATTATTGAATTATTGAATTATTGAATTATTGAATTATTGAATTATTGAATTATTGAATTATTGAATTATTGAATTATTGAATTATTGAATTATTGAATTATTGAATTATTGAATTATTGAATTATTGAATTATTGAATTATTGAATTATTGAATTATTGAATTATTGAATTATTGAATTATTGAATTATTGAATTATTGAATTATTGAATTATTGAATTATTGAATTATTGAATTATTGAATTATTGAATTATTGAATTATTGAATTATTGAATTATTGAATTATTGAATTATTGAATTATTGAATTATTGAATTATTGAATTATTGAATTATTGAATTATTGAATTATTGAATTATTGAATTATTGAATTATTGAATTATTGAATTATTGAATTATTGAATTATTGAATTATTGAATTATTGAATTATTGAATTATTGAATTATTGAATTATTGAATTATTGAATTATTGAATTATTGAATTATTGAATTATTGAATTATTGAATTATTGAATTATTGAATTATTGAATTATTGAATTATTGAATTATTGAATTATTGAATTATTGAATTATTGAATTATTGAATTATTGAATTATTGAATTATTGAATTATTGAATTATTGAATTATTGAATTATTGAATTATTGAATTATTGAATTATTGAATTATTGAATTATTGAATTATTGAATTATTGAATTATTGAATTATTGAATTATTGAATTATTGAATTATTGAATTATTGAATTATTGAATTATTGAATTATTGAATTATTGAATTATTGAATTATTGAATTATTGAATTATTGAATTATTGAATTATTGAATTATTGAATTATTGAATTATTGAATTATTGAATTATTGAATTATTGAATTATTGAATTATTGAATTATTGAATTATTGAGTTATTGAATTATTGAATTATTGAATTATTGAATTATTGAATTATTGAATTATTGAATTATTGAATTATTGAATTATTGAATTATTGAATTATTGAATTATTGAATTATTGAATTATTGAATTATTGAATTATTGAATTATTGAATTATTGAATTATTGAATTATTGAATTATTGAATTATTGAATTATTGAATCATTGAATTATTGAATTATTGAATTATTGAATTATTGAATTATTGAATTATTGAATTATTGAATTATTGAATTATTGAATTATTGAATTATTGAATTATTGAATTATTGAATTATTGAATTATTGAATTATTGAATTATTGAATTATTGAATTATTGAATTATTGAATTATTGAATTATTGAATTATTGAATTATTGAATTATTGAATTATTGAATTATTGAATTATTGAATTATAGAATTATAGAATTATAGAATTATTGAATTATTGAATTATTGAATTATTGAATTATTGAATTATTGAATTATTGAATTATTGAATTATTGAATTATTGAATTATTGAATTATTGAATTATTGAATTATTGAATTATTGAATTATTGAATTATTGAATTATTGAATTATTGAATTATTGAATTATTGAATTATTGAATTATTGAATTATTGAATTATTGAATTATTGAATTATTGAATTATTGAATTATTGAATTATTGAATTATTGAATTATTGAATTATTGAATTATTGAATTATTGAATTATTGAATTATTGAATTATTGAATTATTGAATTATTGAATTATTGAATTATTGAATTATTGAATTATTGAATTATTGAATTATTGAATTATTGAATTATTGAATTATTGAATTATTGAATTATTGAATTATTGAATTATTGAATTATTGAATTATTGAATTATTGAATTATTGAATTATTGAATTATTGAATTATTGAATTATTGAATTATTGAATTATTGAATTATTGAATTATTGAATTATTGAATTATTGAATTATTGAATTATTGAATTATTGAATTATTGAATTATTGAATTATTGAATTATTGAATTATTGAATTATTGAATTATTGAATTATTGAATTATTGAATTATTGAATTATTGAATTATTGAATTATTGAATTATTGAATTATTGAATTATTGAATTATTGAATTATTGAATTATTGAATTATTGAATTATTGAATTATTGAATTATTGAATTATTGAATTATTGAATTATTGAATTATTGAATTATTGAATTATTGAATTATTGAATTATTGAATTATTGAATTATTGAATTATTGAATTATTGAATTATTGAATTATTGAATTATTGAATTATTGAATTATTGAATTATTGAATTATTGAATTATTGAATTATTGAATTATTGAATTATTGAATTATTGAATTATTGAATTATTGAATTATTGAATTATTGAATTATTGAATTATTGAATTATTGAATTATTGAATTATTGAATTATTGAATTATTGAATTATTGAATTATTGAATTATTGAATTATTGAATTATTGAATTATTGAATTATTGAATTATTGAATTATTGAATTATTGAATTATTGAATTATTGAATTATTGAATTATTGAATTATTGAATTATTGAATTATTGAATTATTGAATTATTGAATTATTGAATTATTGAATTATTGAATTATTGAATTATTGAATTATTGAATTATTGAATTATTGAATTATTGAATTATTGAATTATTGAATTATTGAATTATTGAATTATTGAATTATTGAATTATTGAATTATTGAATTATTGAATTATTGAATTATTGAATTATTGAATTATTGAATTATTGAATTATTGAATTATTGAATTATTGAATTATTGAATTATTGAATTATTGAATTATTGAATTATTGAATTATTGAATTATTGAATTATTGAATTATTGAATTATTGAATTATTGAATTATTGAATTATTGAATTATTGAATTATTGAATTATTGAATTATTGAATTATTGAATTATTGAATTATTGAATTATTGAATTATTGAATTATTGAATTATTGAATTATTGAATTATTGAATTATTGAATTATTGAATTATTGAATTATTGAATTATTGAATTATTGAATTATTGAATTATTGAATTATTGAATTATTGAATTATTGAATTATTGAATTATTGAATTATTGAATTATTGAATTATTGAATTATTGAATTATTGAATTATTGAATTATTGAATTATTGAATTATTGAATTATTGAATTATTGAATTATTGAATTATTGAATTATTGAATTATTGAATTATTGAATTATTGAATTATTGAATTATTGAATTATTGAATTATTGAATTATTGAATTATTGAATTATTGAATTATTGAATTATTGAATTATTGAATTATTGAATTATTGAATTATTGAATTATTGAATTATTGAATTATTGAATTATTGAATTATTGAATTATTGAATTATTGAATTATTGAATTATTGAATTATTGAATTATTGAATTATTGAATTATTGAATTATTGAATTATTGAATTATTGAATTATTGAATTATTGAATTATTGAATTATTGAATTATTGAATTATTGAATTATTGAATTATTGAATTATTGAATTATTGAATTATTGAATTATTGAATTATTGAATTATTGAATTATTGAATTATTGAATTATTGAATTATTGAATTATTGAATTATTGAATTATTGAATTATTGAATTATTGAATTATTGAATTATTGAATTATTGAATTATTGAATTATTGAATTATTGAATTATTGAATTATTGAATTATTGAATTATTGAATTATTGAATTATTGAATTATTGAATTATTGAATTATTGAATTATTGAATTATTGAATTATTGAATTATTGAATTATTGAATTATTGAATTATTGAATTATTGAATTATTGAATTATTGAATTATTGAATTATTGAATTATTGAATTATTGAATTATTGAATTATTGAATTATTGAATTATTGAATTATTGAATTATTGAATTATTGAATTATTGAATTATTGAATTATTGAATTATTGAATTATTGAATTATTGAATTATTGAATTATTGAATTATTGAATTATTGAATTATTGAATTATTGAATTATTGAATTATTGAATTATTGAATTATTGAATTATTGAATTATTGAATTATTGAATTATTGAATTATTGAATTATTGAATTATTGAATTATTGAATTATTGAATTATTGAATTATTGAATTATTGAATTATTGAATTATTGAATTATTGAATTATTGAATTATTGAATTATTGAATTATTGAATTATTGAATTATTGAATTATTGAATTATTGAATTATTGAATTATTGAATTATTGAATTATTGAATTATTGAATTATTGAATTATTGAATTATTGAATTATTGAATTATTGAATTATTGAATTATTGAATTATTGAATTATTGAATTATTGAATTATTGAATTATTGAATTATTGAATTATTGAATTATTGAATTATTGAATTATTGAATTATTGAATTATTGAATTATTGAATTATTGAATTATTGAATTATTGAATTATTGAATTATTGAATTATTGAATTATTGAATTATTGAATTATTGAATTATTGAATTATTGAATTATTGAATTATTGAATTATTGAATTATTGAATTATTGAATTATTGAATTATTGAATTATTGAATTATTGAATTATTGAATTATTGAATTATTGAATTATTGAATTATTGAATTATTGAATTATTGAATTATTGAATTATTGAATTATTGAATTATTGAATTATTGAATTATTGAATTATTGAATTATTGAATTATTGAATTATTGAATTATTGAATTATTGAATTATTGAATTATTGAATTATTGAATTATTGAAACATTGAATTATTGAATTATTGAATTATTGAATTATTGAATTATTGAATTATTGAATTATTGAATTATTGAATTATTGAATTATTGAATTATTGAATTATTGAATTATTGAATTATTGAATTATTGAATTATTGAATTAGTGAATTATTGAATTATTGAATTATTGAATTATAGAATTATTGAATTATTGAATTATTGAATTATTGAATTATTGAATTATTGAATTATTGAATTATTGAATTATTGAATTATTGAATTATTGAATTATTGAATTATTGAATTATTGAATTATTGAATTATTGAATTATTGAATTATTGAATTATTGAATTATTGAATTATTGAATTATTGAATTATTGAATTATTGAATTATTGAATTATTGAATTATTGAATTATTGAATTATTGAATTATTGAATTATTGAATTATTGAATTATTGAATTATTGAATTATTGAATTATTGAATTATTGAATTATTGAATTATTGAATTATTGAATTATTGAATTATTGAATTATTGAATTATTGAATTATTGAATTATTGAATTCTTGAATTCTTGAATTATTGAATTATTGAATTATTGAATTATTGAATTATTGAATTATTGAATTATTGAATTATTGAATTATTGAATTATTGAATTATTGAATTATTGAATTATTGAATTATTGAATTATTGAATTATTGAATTATTGAATTATTGAATTATTGAATTATTGAATTATTGAATTATTGAATTATTGAATTATTGAATCATTGAATTATTGAATTATTAAAAATGAAGTTAGCTGAGACACGGTTCGACAAACGATAAGTTTCATAATACTTGCGCGAGACGGCGCTGCTTTCTATGCGCTGTCATCAAGGCAAACTTTTTCCTTGCGAAATAATGGTCAGCGGTATTATTTCGCATGGAGGCTCGCGAAATTTTGACAGGTTGCAATGAAAAAATATAAGAAAACACAAGATTGGTATTATGCAATTAAAATTGGACTAAACCGTTTTGCGCGTTAAGGGCACAAGACCTAATTTTAATTAAGTTTTGTTTTTTTTTGTGTTTCGAATTCATCTCGTCAGTAACTAGCACCATCTGGGTGTCTAGTTAGACGATGTATCTAAACTAGTACCCAAATTAGCATTAGTTAGACACAAAAAATTCCAAACAGTTCACACGACATATGTGAACGCCTAAAGCCACATGTCCCGAGTGATGTCCCGGGAAGCAAATATAGCTCTGGTTTGCTGACGAGAAAGCGAAGACGAACTCTTGTCTTTTGGTTCAAGAAACCAAACGCCTGGTATTATGCAATAAAAATTGGACTAAACCGTTTTGCGCGTTAAGGGCACAAGACCTAATTTTAATTAAGTTTTGTTTTTTTTGTGTTTCGAATTCATCTCGTCAGTAACTAGCACCATCTGGGTGTCTAGTTAGACGATGTATCTAAACTAGT
>NW_026683506.1:0-42072 GCF_030247195.1 Topomyia yanbarensis | reverse complement strand
TAGACAAAGACAAGACAAAGACAAGACAAAGACAAGACAAAGACAAGACAAAGACAAGACAAAGACAAGACAAAGACAAGACAAAGACAAGACAAAGACAAGACAAAGACAAGACAAAGACAAGACAAAGACAAGACAAGACAAGACAAAGACAAGACAAAGACAAGACAAAGACAAGACAAAGACAAGACAAAGACAAGACAAAAGACAAGACAAAGACAAGACAAAGACAAGACAAAGACAAGACAAAGACAAGACAAAGACAAGACAAAGACAAGACAAAGACAAGACAAAGACAAGACAAAGACAAGACAAAGACAAGACAAAGACAAGACAAAGACAAGACAAAGACAAGACAAAGACAAGACAAAGACAAGACAAAGACAAGACAAAGACAAGACAAAGACAAGACAAAGACAAGACAAAGACAAGACAAAGACAAGACAAAGACAAGACAAAGACAAGACAAAGACAAGACAAAGACAAGACAAAGACAAGACAAAGACAAGACAAAGACAAGACAAAGACAAGACAAAGACAAGACAAAGACAAGACAAAGACAAGACAAAGACAAGACAAAGACAAGACAAAGACAAGACAAAGACAAGACAAAGACAAGACAAAGACAAGACAAAGACAAGACAAAGACAAGACAAAGACAAGACAAAGACAAGACAAAGACAAGACAAAGACAAGACAAAGACAAGACAAAGACAAGACAAAGACAAGACAAAGACAAGACAAAGACAAGACAAAGACAAGACAAAGACAAGACAAAGACAAGACAAAGACAAGACAAAGACAAGACAAAGACAAGACAAAGACAAGACAAAGACAAGACAAAGACAAGACAAAGACAAGACAAAGACAAGACAAAGACAAGACAAAGACAAGACAAAGACAAGACAAAGACAAGACAAAGACAAGACAAAGACAAGACAAAGACAAGACAAAGACAAGACAAAGACAAGACAAAGACAAGACAAAGACAAGACAAAGACAAGACAAAGACAAGACAAAGACAAGACAAAGACAAGACAAAGACAAGACAAAGACAAGACAAAGACAAGACAAAGACAAGACAAAGACAAAGACAAGACAAAGACAAGACAAAGACAAGACAAAGGACAAGACAAAGACAAGACAAAGACAAGACAAAGACAAGACAAAGACAAGACAAAAGACAAAGACAAGACAAAGACAAGACAAAGACAAGACAAAGACAAGACAAAGACAAGACAAAGACAAGACAAAGACAAGACAAAGACAAGACAAAGACAAGACAAAGACAAGACAAAGACAAGACAAAGACAAGACAAAGACAAGACAAAGACAAGACAAAGACAAGACAAAGACAAGACAAAGACAAGACAAAGACAAGACAAAGACAAGACAAAGACAAGACAAAGACAAGACAAAGACAAGACAAAGACAAGACAAAGACAAGACAAAGACAAGACAAAGACAAGACAAAGACAAGACAAAGACAAAGACAAGACAAGACAAAGACAAGACAAAGACAAGACAAAGACAAGACAAAGACAAGACAAAGACAAGACAAAGACAAGACAAAGACAAGACAAAGACAAGACAAAGACAAGACAAAGACAAGACAAAGACAAGACAAAGACAAGACAAAGACAAGACAAAGACAAGACAAAGACAAGACAAAGACAAGACAAAGACAAGACAAAGACAAGACAAAGACAAGACAAAGACAAGACAAAGACAAGACAAAGACAAGACAAAGACAAGACAAAGACAAGACAAAGACAAGACAAAGACAAGACAAAGACAAGACAAAGACAAGACAAAGACAAGACAAAGACAAGACAAAGACAAGACAAAGACAAGACAAAGACAAGACAAAGACAAGACAAAGACAAGACAAAGACAAGACAAAGACAAGACAAAGACAAGACAAAGACAAAGACAAGACAAAGACAAGACAAAGACAAGACAAAGACAAGACAAAGACAAGACAAAGACAAGACAAAGACAAGACAAAGACAAGACAAAGACAAGACAAAGACAAGACAAAGACAAGACAAAGACAAGACAAAGACAAGACAAAGACAAGACAAAGACAAGACAAAGACAAGACAAAGACAAGACAAAGACAAGACAAAGACAAGACAAAGACAAGACAAAGACAAGACAAAGACAAGACAAAGACAAGACAAAGACAAGACAAAGACAAGACAAAGACAAGACAAAGACAAGACAAAGACAAGACAAAGACAAGACAAAGACAAGACAAAGACAAGACAAAGACAAGACAAAGACAAGACAAAGACAAGACAAAGACAAGACAAAGACAAGACAAAGACAAGACAAAGACAAGACAAAGACAAGACAAAGACAAGACAAAGACAAGACAAAGACAAGACAAAGACAAGACAAAGACAAGACAAAGACAAGACAAAGACAAGACAAAGACAAGACAAAGACAAGACAAAGACAAGACAAAGACAAGACAAAGACAAGACAAAGACAAGACAAAGACAAGACAAAGACAAGACAAAGACAAGACAAAGACAAGACAAAGACAAGACAAAGACAAGACAAAGACAAGACAAAGACAAGACAAAGACAAGACAAAGACAAGACAAAGACAAGACAAAGACAAGACAAAGACAAGACAAAGACAAGACAAAGACAAGACAAAGACAAAGACAAGACAAAGACAAGACAAAGACAAGACAAAGACAAGACAAAGACAAGACAAAGACAAGACAAAGACAAGACAAAGACAAGACAAAGACAAAGACAAGACAAAGACAAGACAAAGACAAGACAAAGACAAGACAAAGACAAGACAAAGACAAGACAAAGACAAGACAAAGACAAGACAAAGACAAGACAAAGACAAGACAAAGACAAGACAAAGACAAGACAAAGACAAGACAAAGACAAGACAAAGACAAGACAAAGACAAGACAAAGACAAGACAAAGACAAGACAAAGACAAGACAAAGACAAGACAAAGACAAGACAAAGACAAGACAAAGACAAGACAAAGACAAGACAAAGACAAGACAAAGACAAGACAAAGACAAGACAAAGACAAGACAAAGACAAGACAAAGACAAGACAAAGACAAAGACAAGACAAAGACAAGACAAAGACAAGACAAAGACAAGACAAAGACAAGACAAAGACAAGACAAAGACAAGACAAAGACAAGACAAAGACAAGACAAAGACAAGACAAAGACAAGACAAAGACAAGACAAAGACAAGACAAAGACAAGACAAAGACAAGACAAAGACAAGACAAAGACAAGACAAAGACAAGACAAAGACAAGACAAAGACAAGACAAAGACAAGACAAAGACAAGACAAAGACAAGACAAAGACAAGACAAAGACAAGACAAAGACAAGACAAAGACAAGACAAAGACAAGACAAAGACAAGACAAAGACAAGACAAAGACAAGACAAAGACAAGACAAAGACAAGACAAAGACAAGACAAAGACAAGACAAAGACAAGACAAAGACAAGACAAAGACAAGACAAAGACAAGACAAAGACAAGACAAAGACAAGACAAAGACAAGACAAAGACAAGACAAAGACAAGACAAAGACAAGACAAAGACAAGACAAAGACAAGACAAAGACAAGACAAAGACAAGACAAAGACAAGACAAAGACAAGACAAAGACAAGACAAAGACAAGACAAAGACAAGACAAAGACAAGACAAAGACAAGACAAAGACAAGACAAAGACAAGACAAAGACAAGACAAAGACAAGACAAAGACAAGACAAAGACAAGACAAAGACAAGACAAAGACAAGACAAAGACAAGACAAAGACAAGACAAAGACAAGACAAAGACAAGACAAAGACAAGACAAAGACAAGACAAAGACAAGACAAAGACAAGACAAAGACAAGACAAAGACAAGACAAAGACAAGACAAAGACAAGACAAAGACAAGACAAAGACAAGACAAAGACAAGACAAAGACAAGACAAAGACAAGACAAAGACAAGACAAAGACAAGACAAAGACAAGACAAAGACAAGACAAAGACAAGACAAAGACAAGACAAAGACAAGACAAAGACAAGACAAAGACAAGACAAAGACAAGACAAAGACAAGACAAAGACAAGACAAAGACAAGACAAAGACAAGACAAAGACAAGACAAAGACAAGACAAAGACAAGACAAAGACAAGACAAAGACAAGACAAAGACAAGACAAAGACAAGACAAAGACAAGACAAAGACAAGACAAAGACAAGACAAAGACAAGACAAAGACAAGACAAAGACAAGACAAGACAAGACAAAGACAAGACAAAGACAAGACAAAGACAAGACAAAGACAAGACAAAGACAAGACAAAGACAAGACAAAGACAAGACAAAGACAAGACAAAGACAAGACAAAGACAAGACAAAGACAAGACAAAGACAAGACAAAGACAAGACAAAGACAAGACAAAGACAAGACAAAGACAAGACAAAGACAAGACAAAGACAAGACAAAGACAAGACAAAGACAAGACAAAGACAAGACAAAGACAAGACAAAGACAAGACAAAGACAAGACAAAGACAAGACAAAGACAAGACAAAGACAAGACAAAGACAAGACAAAGACAAGACAAAGACAAGACAAAGACAAGACAAAGACAAGACAAAGACAAGACAAAGACAAGACAAAGACAAGACAAAGACAAGACAAAGACAAGACAAAGACAAGACAAAGACAAGACAAAGACAAGACAAAGACAAGACAAAGACAAGACAAAGACAAGACAAAGACAAGACAAAGACAAGACAAAGACAAGACAAAGACAAGACAAAGACAAGACAAAGACAAGACAAAGACAAGACAAAGACAAGACAAAGACAAGACAAAGACAAGACAAAGACAAGACAAAGACAAGACAAAGACAAGACAAAGACAAGACAAAGACAAGACAAAGACAAGACAAAGACAAGACAAAGACAAGACAAAGACAGACAAAGACAAGACAAAGACAAGACAAAGACAAGACAAAGACAAGACAAAGACAAGACAAAGACAAGACAAAGACAAGACAAAGACAAGACAAAGACAAGACAAAGACAAGACAAAGACAAGACAAAGACAAGACAAAGACAAGACAAAGACAAGACAAAGACAAGACAAAGACAAGACAAAGACAAGACAAAGACAAGACAAAGACAAGACAAAGACAAGACAAAGACAAGACAAAGACAAGACAAAGACAAGACAAGACAAGACAAAGACAAGACAAAGACAAGACAAAGACAAGACAAAGACAAGACAAAGACAAGACAAAGACAAGACAAAGACAAGACAAAGACAAGACAAAGACAAGACAAAGACAAGACAAAGACAAGACAAAGACAAGACAAAGACAAGACAAAGACAAGACAAAGACAAGACAAAGACAAGACAAAGACAAGACAAAGACAAGACAAAGACAAGACAAAGACAAGACAAAGACAAGACAAAGACAAGACAAAGACAAGACAAAGACAAGACAAAGACAAGACAAAGACAAGACAAAGACAAGACAAAGACAAGACAAAGACAAGACAAAGACAAGACAAAGACAAGACAAAGACAAGACAAAGACAAGACAAAGACAAGACAAAGACAAGACAAAGACAAGACAAAGACAAGACAAAGACAAGACAAAGACAAGACAAAGACAAGACAAAGACAAGACAAAGACAAGACAAAGACAAGACAAGACAAGACAAAGACAAGACAAAGACAAGACAAAGACAAGACAAAGACAAGACAAAGACAAGACAAAGACAAGACAAAGACAAGACAAAGACAAGACAAAGACAAGACAAAGACAAGACAAAGACAAGACAAAGACAAGACAAAGACAAGACAAAGACAAGACAAAGACAAGACAAAGACAAGACAAAGACAAGACAAAGACAAGACAAAGACAAGACAAAGACAAGACAAAGACAAGACAAAGACAAGACAAAGACAAGACAAAGACAAGACAAAGACAAGACAAAGACAAGACAAAGACAAGACAAAGACAAGACAAAGACAAGACAAAGACAAGACAAAGACAAGACAAAGACAAGACAAAGACAAGACAAAGACAAGACAAAGACAAGACAAAGACAAGACAAAGACAAGACAAAGACAAGACAAAGACAAGACAAAGACAAGACAAAGACAAGACAAAGACAAGACAAAGACAAGACAAAGACAAGACAAAGACAAGACAAAGACAAGACAAAGACAAGACAAAGACAAGACAAAGACAAGACAAAGACAAGACAAAGACAAGACAAAGACAAGACAAAGACAAGACAAAGACAAGACAAAGACAAGACAAAGACAAGACAAAGACAAGACAAAGACAAGACAAAGACAAGACAAAGACAAGACAAAGACAAGACAAAGACAAGACAAAGACAAGACAAAGACAAGACAAAGACAAGACAAAGACAAGACAAAGACAAGACAAAGACAAGACAAAGACAAGACAAAGACAAGACAAAGACAAGACAAAGACAAGACAAAGACAAGACAAAGACAAGACAAAGACAAGACAAAGACAAGACAAAGACAAGACAAAGACAAGACAAAGACAAGACAAAGACAAGACAAAGACAAGACAAAGACAAGACAAAGACAAGACAAAGACAAGACAAAGACAAGACAAAGACAAGACAAAGACAAGACAAAGACAAGACAAAGACAAGACAAAGACAAGACAAAGACAAGACAAAGACAAGACAAAGACAAGACAAAGACAAGACAAAGACAAGACAAAGACAAGACAAAGACAAGACAAAGACAAGACAAAGACAAGACAAAGACAAGACAAAGACAAGACAAAGACAAGACAAAGACAAGACAAAGACAAGACAAAGACAAGACAAAGACAAGACAAAGACAAGACAAAGACAAGACAAAGACAAGACAAAGACAAGACAAAGACAAGACAAAGACAAGACAAAGACAAGACAAAGACAAGACAAAGACAAGACAAAGACAAGACAAAGACAAGACAAAGACAAGACAAAGACAAGACAAAGACAAGACAAAGACAAGACAAAGACAAGACAAAGACAAGACAAAGACAAGACAAAGACAAGACAAAGACAAGACAAAGACAAGACAAAGACAAGACAAAGACAAGACAAAGACAAGACAAAGACAAGACAAAGACAAGACAAAGACAAGACAAAGACAAGACAAAGACAAGACAAAGACAAGACAAAGACAAGACAAAGACAAGACAAAGACAAGACAAAGACAAGACAAAGACAAGACAAAGACAAGACAAAGACAAGACAAAGACAAGACAAAGACAAGACAAAGACAAGACAAAGACAAGACAAAGACAAGACAAAGACAAGACAAAGACAAGACAAAGACAAGACAAAGACAAGACAAAGACAAGACAAAGACAAGACAAAGACAAGACAAAGACAAGACAAAGACAAGACAAAGACAAGACAAAGACAAGACAAAGACAAGACAAAGACAAGACAAAGACAAGACAAAGACAAGACAAAGACAAGACAAAGACAAGACAAAGACAAGACAAAGACAAGACAAAGACAAGACAAAGACAAGACAAAGACAAGACAAAGACAAGACAAAGACAAGACAAAGACAAGACAAAGACAAGACAAAGACAAGACAAAGACAAGACAAAGACAAGACAAAGACAAGACAAAGACAAGACAAAGACAAGACAAAGACAAGACAAAGACAAGACAAAGACAAGACAAAGACAAGACAAAGACAAGACAAAGACAAGACAAAGACAAGACAAAGACAAGACAAAGACAAGACAAAGACAAGACAAAGACAAGACAAAGACAAGACAAAGACAAGACAAAGACAAGACAAAGACAAGACAAAGACAAGACAAAGACAAGACAAAGACAAGACAAAGACAAGACAAAGACAAGACAAAGACAAGACAAAGACAAGACAAAGACAAGACAAAGACAAGACAAAGACAAGACAAAGACAAGACAAAGACAAGACAAGACAAGACAAAGACAAGACAAAGACAAGACAAAGACAAGACAAAGACAAGACAAAGACAAGACAAAGACAAGACAAAGACAAGACAAAGACAAGACAAAGACAAGACAAGACAAGACAAGACAAGACAAAGACAAGACAAAGACAAGACAAAGACAAGACAAAGACAAGACAAAGACAAGACAAAGACAAGACAAAGACAAGACAAAGACAAGACAAAGACAAGACAAAGACAAGACAAAGACAAGACAAAGACAAGACAAAGACAAGACAAAGACAAGACAAAGACAAGACAAAGACAAGACAAAGACAAGACAAAGACAAGACAAAGACAAGACAAAGACAAGACAAAGACAAGACAAAGACAAGACAAAGACAAGACAAAGACAAGACAAAGACAAGACAAAGACAAGACAAAGACAAGACAAAGACAAGACAAAGACAAGACAAAGACAAGACAAAGACAAGACAAAGACAAGACAAAGACAAGACAAAGACAAGACAAAGACAAGACAAAGACAAGACAAAGACAAGACAAAGACAAGACAAAGACAAGACAAAGACAAGACAAAGACAAGACAAAGACAAGACAAAGACAAGACAAAGACAAGACAAAGACAAGACAAAGACAAGACAAAGACAAGACAAAGACAAGACAAAGACAAGACAAAGACAAGACAAAGACAAGACAAAGACAAGACAAAGACAAGACAAAGACAAGACAAAGACAAGACAAAGACAAGACAAAGACAAGACAAAGACAAGACAAAGACAAGACAAAGACAAGACAAAGACAAGACAAAGACAAGACAAAGACAAGACAAAGACAAGACAAAGACAAGACAAAGACAAGACAAAGACAAGACAAAGACAAGACAAAGACAAGACAAAGACAAGACAAAGACAAGACAAAGACAAGACAAAGACAAGACAAAGACAAGACAAAGACAAGACAAAGACAAGACAAAGACAAGACAAAGACAAGACAAAGACAAGACAAAGACAAGACAAAGACAAGACAAAGACAAGACAAAGACAAGACAAAGACAAGACAAAGACAAGACAAAGACAAGACAAAGACAAGACAAAGACAAGACAAAGACAAGACAAAGACAAGACAAAGACAAGACAAAGACAAGACAAAGACAAGACAAAGACAAGACAAAGACAAGACAAAGACAAGACAAAGACAAGACAAAGACAAGACAAAGACAAGACAAAGACAAGACAAAGACAAGACAAAGACAAGACAAAGACAAGACAAAGACAAGACAAAGACAAGACAAAGACAAGACAAAGACAAGACAAAGACAAGACAAAGACAAGACAAAGACAAGACAAAGACAAGACAAAGACAAGACAAAGACAAGACAAAGACAAGACAAAGACAAGACAAAGACAAGACAAAGACAAGACAAAGACAAGACAAAGACAAGACAAAGACAAGACAAAGACAAGACAAAGACAAGACAAAGACAAGACAAAGACAAGACAAAGACAAGACAAAGACAAGACAAAGACAAGACAAAGACAAGACAAAGACAAGACAAAGACAAGACAAAGACAAGACAAAGACAAGACAAAGACAAGACAAAGACAAGACAAAGACAAGACAAAGACAAGACAAAGACAAGACAAAGACAAGACAAAGACAAGACAAAGACAAGACAAAGACAAGACAAAGACAAGACAAAGACAAGACAAAGACAAGACAAAGACAAGACAAAGACAAGACAAAGACAAGACAAAGACAAGACAAAGACAAGACAAAGACAAGACAAAGACAAGACAAAGACAAGACAAAGACAAGACAAAGACAAGACAAAGACAAGACAAAGACAAGACAAAGACAAGACAAAGACAAGACAAAGACAAGACAAAGACAAGACAAAGACAAGACAAAGACAAGACAAAGACAAGACAAAGACAAGACAAAGACAAGACAAAGACAAGACAAAGACAAGACAAAGACAAGACAAAGACAAGACAAAGACAAGACAAAGACAAGACAAAGACAAGACAAAGACAAGACAAAGACAAGACAAAGACAAGACAAAGACAAGACAAAGACAAGACAAAGACAAGACAAAGACAAGACAAAGACAAGACAAAGACAAGACAAAGACAAGACAAAGACAAGACAAAGACAAGACAAAGACAAGACAAAGACAAGACAAAGACAAGACAAAGACAAGACAAAGACAAGACAAAGACAAGACAAAGACAAGACAAAGACAAGACAAAGACAAGACAAAGACAAGACAAAGACAAGACAAAGACAAGACAAAGACAAGACAAAGACAAGACAAAGACAAGACAAAGACAAGACAAAGACAAGACAAAGACAAGACAAAGACAAGACAAAGACAAGACAAAGACAAGACAAAGACAAGACAAAGACAAGACAAAGACAAGACAAAGACAAGACAAAGACAAGACAAAGACAAGACAAAGACAAGACAAAGACAAGACAAAGACAAGACAAAGACAAGACAAAGACAAGACAAAGACAAGACAAAGACAAGACAAAGACAAGACAAAGACAAGACAAAGACAAGACAAAGACAAGACAAAGACAAGACAAAGACAAGACAAAGACAAGACAAAGACAAGACAAAGACAAGACAAAGACAAGACAAAGACAAGACAAAGACAAGACAAAGACAAGACAAGACAAGACAAAGACAAGACAAAGACAAGACAAAGACAAGACAAAGACAAGACAAAGACAAGACAAAGACAAGACAAAGACAAGACAAAGACAAGACAAAGACAAGACAAAGACAAGACAAAGACAAGACAAAGACAAGACAAAGACAAGACAAAGACAAGACAAAGACAAGACAAAGACAAGACAAAGACAAGACAAAGACAAGACAAAGACAAGACAAAGACAAGACAAAGACAAGACAAAGACAAGACAAAGACAAGACAAAGACAAGACAAAGACAAGACAAAGACAAGACAAAGACAAGACAAAGACAAGACAAAGACAAGACAAAGACAAGACAAAGACAAGACAAAGACAAGACAAAGACAAGACAAAGACAAGACAAAGACAAGACAAAGACAAGACAAAGACAAGACAAAGACAAGACAAAGACAAGACAAAGACAAGACAAAGACAAGACAAAGACAAGACAAAGACAAGACAAAGACAAGACAAAGACAAGACAAAGACAAGACAAAGACAAGACAAAGACAAGACAAAGACAAGACAAAGACAAGACAAAGACAAGACAAAGACAAGACAAAGACAAGACAAAGACAAGACAAAGACAAGACAAAGACAAGACAAAGACAAGACAAAGACAAGACAAAGACAAGACAAAGACAAGACAAAGACAAGACAAAGACAAGACAAAGACAAGACAAAGACAAGACAAAGACAAGACAAAGACAAGACAAAGACAAGACAAAGACAAGACAAAGACAAGACAAAGACAAGACAAAGACAAGACAAAGACAAGACAAAGACAAGACAAAGACAAGACAAAGACAAGACAAAGACAAGACAAAGAC
This sequence comes from Topomyia yanbarensis, assembly GCF_030247195.1. Taxonomy (NCBI): domain Eukaryota; kingdom Metazoa; phylum Arthropoda; class Insecta; order Diptera; family Culicidae; genus Topomyia; species Topomyia yanbarensis. The sequence continues at coordinate 30,547 of NW_026683506.1, read as the reverse complement.
AAGACAAAGACAAGACAAAGACAAGACAAAGACAAGACAAAGACAAGACAAAGACAAGACAAAGACAAGACAAAGACAAGACAAAGACAAGACAAAGACAAGACAAAGACAAAGACAAGACAAGACAAGACAAAGACAAGACAAAGACAAGACAAAGACAAGACAAAGACAAGACAAAGACAAGACAAAGACAAGACAAAGACAAGACAAAGACAAGACAAAGACAAGACAAAGACAAGACAAAGACAAGACAAAGACAAGACAAAGACAAGACAAAGACAAGACAAAGACAAGACAAAGACAAGACAAAGACAAGACAAAGACAAGACAAAGACAAGACAAAGACAAGACAAAGACAAGACAAAGACAAGACAAAGACAAGACAAAGACAAGACAAAGACAAGACAAGACAAGACAAAGACAAGACAAAGACAAGACAAAGACAAGACAAAGACAAGACAAAAGACAAGACAAAGACAAGACAAAGACAAGACAAAGACAAGACAAAGACAAGACAAAGACAAGACAAAGACAAGACAAAGACAAGACAAAGACAAGACAAAGACAAGACAAAGACAAGACAAAGACAAGACAAAGACAAGACAAAGACAAGACAAAGACAAGACAAAGACAAGACAAAGACAAGACAAAGACAAGACAAAGACAAGACAAAGACAAGACAAAGACAAGACAAAGACAAGACAAAGACAAGACAAAGACAAGACAAAGACAAGACAAAGACAAGACAAAGACAAGACAAAGACAAGACAAAGACAAGACAAAGACAAGACAAAGACAAGACAAAGACAAGACAAAGACAAGACAAAGACAAGACAAAGACAAGACAAAGACAAGACAAAGACAAGACAAAGACAAGACAAAGACAAGACAAAGACAAGACAAAGACAAGACAAAGACAAGACAAAGACAAGACAAAGACAAGACAAAGACAAGACAAAGACAAGACAAAGACAAGACAAAGACAAGACAAAGACAAGACAAAGACAAGACAAAGACAAGACAAAGACAAGACAAAGACAAGACAAAGACAAGACAAAGACAAGACAAAGACAAGACAAAGACAAGACAAAGACAAGACAAAGACAAGACAAAGACAAGACAAAGACAAGACAAAGACAAGACAAAGACAAGACAAAGACAAGACAAAGACAAGACAAAGACAAGACAAAGACAAGACAAAGACAAGACAAAGACAAGACAAAGACAAGACAAAGACAAGACAAAGACAAGACAAAGACAAGACAAAGACAAGACAAAGACAAGACAAAGACAAGACAAAGACAAGACAAAGACAAGACAAAGACAAGACAAAGACAAGACAAAGACAAGACAAAGACAAGACAAAGACAAGACAAGACAAGACAAAGACAAGACAAAGACAAGACAAAGACAAGACAAAGACAAGACAAAGACAAGACAAAGACAAGACAAAGACAAGACAAGACAAAGACAAGACAAAGACAAGACAAAGACAAGACAAAGACAAGACAAAGACAAGACAAAGACAAGACAAAGACAAGACAAAGACAAGACAAAGACAAGACAAAGACAAGACAAAGACAAGACAAAGACAAGACAAAGACAAGACAAAGACAAGACAAAGACAAGACAAAGACAAGACAAAGACAAGACAAAGACAAGACAAAGACAAGACAAAGACAAGACAAAGACAAGACAAAGACAAGACAAAGACAAGACAAAGACAAGACAAAGACAAGACAAAGACAAGACAAAGACAAGACAAAGACAAGACAAAGACAAGACAAAGACAAGACAAAGACAAGACAAAGACAAGACAAAGACAAGACAAAGACAAGACAAAGACAAGACAAAGACAAGACAAAGACAAGACAAAGACAAGACAAAGACAAGACAAAGACAAGACAAAGACAAGACAAAGACAAGACAAAGACAAGACAAAGACAAGACAAAGACAAGACAAAGACAAGACAAAGACAAGACAAAGACAAGACAAAGACAAGACAAAGACAAGACAAAGACAAGACAAAGACAAGACAAGACAAAGACAAGACAAAGACAAGACAAAGACAAGACAAAGACAAGACAAAGACAAGACAAAGACAAGACAAAGACAAGACAAAGACAAGACAAAGACAAAGACAAGACAAAGACAAGACAAAGACAAGACAAAGACAAGACAAAGACAAGACAAAGACAAGACAAAGACAAGACAAAGACAAGACAAAGACAAGACAAAGACAAGACAAAGACAAGACAAAGACAAGACAAAGACAAGACAAAGACAAGACAAAGACAAGACAAAGACAAGACAAAGACAAGACAAAGACAAGACAAAGACAAGACAAAGACAAGACAAAGACAAGACAAAGACAAGACAAAGACAAGACAAAGACAAGACAAAGACAAGACAAAGACAAGACAAAGACAAGACAAAGACAAGACAAAGACAAGACAAAGACAAGACAAAGACAAGACAAAGACAAGACAAAGACAAGACAAAGACAAGACAAAGACAAGACAAAGACAAGACAAAGACAAGACAAAGACAAGACAAAGACAAGACAAAGACAAGACAAGACAAAGACAAGACAAAGACAAGACAAAGACAAGACAAAGACAGACAAAGACAAGACAAAGACAAGACAAAGACAAGACAAAGACAAGACAAAGACAAGACAAAGACAAGACAAAGACAAGACAAAGACAAGACAAAGACAAGACAAAGACAAGACAAAGACAAGACAAAGACAAGACAAAGACAAGACAAAGACAAGACAAAGACAAGACAAAGACAAGACAAAGACAAGACAAAGACAAGACAAAGACAAGACAAAGACAAGACAAAGACAAGACAAAGACAAGACAAAGACAAGACAAAGACAAGACAAAGACAAGACAAAGACAAGACAAAGACAAGACAAAGACAAGACAAGACAAGACAAAGACAAAGACAAGACAAAGACAAGACAAAGACAAGACAAAGACAAGACAAAGACAAGACAAAGACAAGACAAGACAAAGACAAGACAAAGACAAGACAAAGACAAGACAAAGACAAGACAAAGACAAGACAAAGACAAGACAAAGACAAGACAAAGACAAGACAAAGACAAGACAAAGACAAGACAAAGACAAGACAAAGACAAGACAAAGACAAGACAAAGACAAGACAAAGACAAGACAAAGACAAGACAAAGACAAGACAAAGACAAGACAAAGACAAGACAGACAAGACAAGACAAAGACAAGACAAAGACAAGACAAAGACAAGACAAAGACAAGACAAAGACAAGACAAAGACAAGACAAAGACAAGACAAAGACAAGACAAAGACAAGACAAAGACAAGACAAAGACAAGACAAAGACAAGACAAAGACAAGACAAAGACAAGACAAAGACAAGACAAAGACAAGACAAAGACAAGACAAAGACAAGACAAAGACAAGACAAAGACAAGACAAGACAAGACAAAGACAAGACAAAGACAAGACAAAGACAAGACAAAGACAAGACAAAGACAAGACAAAGACAAGACAAAGACAAGACAAAGACAAGACAAAGACAAGACAAAGACAAGACAAAGACAAGACAAAGACAAGACAAAGACAAGACAAAGACAAGACAAAGACAAGACAAAGACAAGACAAAGACAAGACAAAGACAAGACAAAGACAAGACAAAGACAAGACAAAGACAAGACAAAGACAAGACAAAGACAAGACAAAGACAAGACAAAGACAAGACAAAGACAAGACAAAGACAAGACAAAGACAAGACAAAGACAAGACAAAGACAAGACAAAGACAAGACAAAGACAAGACAAAGACAAGACAAAGACAAGACAAAGACAAGACAAAGACAAGACAAAGACAAGACAAAGACAAGACAAAGACAAGACAAAGACAAGACAAAGACAAGACAAAGACAAGACAAAGACAAGACAAAGACAAGACAAAGACAAGACAAAGACAAGACAAAGACAAGACAAAGACAAGACAAAGACAAGACAAAGACAAGACAAAGACAAGACAAAGACAAGACAAAGACAAGACAAAGACAAGACAAAGACAAGACAAAGACAAGACAAAGACAAGACAAAGACAAGACAAAGACAAGACAAAGACAAGACAAAGACAAGACAAAGACAAGACAAAGACAAGACAAAGACAAGACAAAGACAAGACAAAGACAAGACAAAGACAAGACAAAGACAAGACAAAGACAAGACAAAGACAAGACAAAGACAAGACAAAGACAAGACAAAGACAAGACAAAGACAAGACAAAGACAAGACAAAGACAAGACAAAGACAAGACAAAGACAAGACAAAGACAAGACAAAGACAAGACAAAGACAAGACAAAGACAAGACAAAGACAAGACAAAGACAAGACAAAGACAAGACAAAGACAAGACAAAGACAAGACAAAGACAAGACAAAGACAAGACAAGACAAGACAAAGACAAGACAAAGACAAGACAAAGACAAGACAAAGACAAGACAAAGACAAGACAAAGACAAGACAAAGACAAGACAAAGACAAGACAAAGACAAGACAAAGACAAGACAAAGACAAGACAAAGACAAGACAAAGACAAGACAAAGACAAGACAAAGACAAGACAAAGACAAGACAAAGACAAGACAAAGACAAGACAAAGACAAGACAAAGACAAGACAAAGACAAGACAAAGACAAGACAAAGACAAGACAAAGACAAGACAAAGACAAGACAAAGACAAGACAAAGACAAGACAAAGACAAGACAAAGACAAGACAAGACAAGACAAAGACAAGACAAAGACAAGACAAAGACAAGACAAAGACAAGACAAAGACAAGACAAAGACAAGACAAGACAAGACAAAGACAAGACAAAGACAAGACAAAGACAAGACAAAGACAAGACAAAGACAAGACAAAGACAAGACAAAGACAAGACAAAGACAAGACAAAGACAAGACAAAGACAAGACAAAGACAAGACAAAGACAAGACAAAGACAAGACAAAGACAAGACAAAGACAAGACAAAGACAAGACAAAGACAAGACAAAGACAAGACAAAGACAAGACAAAGACAAGACAAAGACAAGACAAAGACAAGACAAAGACAAGACAAAGACAAGACAAAGACAAGACAAAGACAAGACAAAGACAAGACAAAGACAAGACAAAGACAAGACAAAGACAAGACAAAGACAAGACAAAGACAAGACAAAGACAAGACAAAGACAAGACAAAGACAAAGACAAGACAAAGACAAGACAAAGACAAGACAAAGACAAGACAAAGACAAGACAAAGACAAGACAAAGACAAGACAAAGACAAGACAAAGGCAAGACAAAGACAAGACAAAGACAAGACAAAGACAAGACAAAGACAAGACAAAGACAAGACAAAGACAAGACAAAGACAAGACAAAGACAAGACAAAGACAAGACAAAGACAAGACAAAGACAAGACAAAGACAAGACAAAGACAAGACAAAGACAAGACAAAGACAAGACAAAGACAAGACAAAGACAAGACAAAGACAAGACAAAGACAAGACAAAGACAAGACAAAGACAAGACAAAGACAAGACAAAGACAAGACAAAGACAAGACAAAGACAAGACAAAGACAAGACAAAGACAAGACAAAGACAAGACAAAGACAAGACAAAGACAAGACAAAGACAAGACAAAGACAAGACAAAGACAAGACAAAGACAAGACAAAGACAAGACAAAGACAAGACAAAGACAAGACAAAGACAAGACAAAGACAAGACAAAGACAAGACAAAGACAAGACAAAGACAAGACAAAGACAAGACAAAGACAAGACAAAGACAAGACAAAGACAAGACAAAGACAAGACAAAGACAAGACAAAGACAAGACAAAGACAAGACAAAGACAAGACAAAGACAAGACAAAGACAAGACAAAGACAAGACAAAGACAAGACAAAGACAAGACAAAGACAAGACAAAGACAAGACAAAGACAAGACAAAGACAAGACAAAGACAAGACAAAGACAAGACAAAGACAAGACAAAGACAAGACAAAGACAAGACAAAGACAAGACAAAGACAAGACAAAGACAAGACAAAGACAAAGACAAGACAAAGACAAGACAAAGACAAGACAAAGACAAGACAAAGACAAGACAAAGACAAGACAAAGACAAGACAAAGACAAGACAAAGACAAGACAAAGACAAGACAAAGACAAGACAAAGACAAGACAAAGACAAGACAAAGACAAGACAAAGACAAGACAAAGACAAGACAAAGACAAGACAAAGACAAGACAAAGACAAGACAAAGACAAGACAAAGACAAGACAAAGACAAGACAAAGACAAGACAAAGACAAGACAAAGACAAGACAAAGACAAGACAAAGACAAGACAAAGACAAGACAAAGACAAGACAAAGACAAGACAAAGACAAGACAAAGACAAGACAAAGACAAGACAAAGACAAGACAAAGACAAGACAAAGACAAGACAAAGACAAGACAAAGACAAGACAAAGACAAGACAAAGACAAGACAAAGACAAGACAAAGACAAGACAAAGACAAGACAAAGACAAGACAAAGACAAGACAAAGACAAGACAAAGACAAGACAAAGACAAGACAAAGACAAGACAAAGACAAGACAAAGACAAGACAAAGACAAGACAAAGACAAGACAAAGACAAGACAAAGACAAGACAAAGACAAGACAAAGACAAGACAAAGACAAGACAAAGACAAGACAAAGACAAGACAAAGACAAGACAAAGACAAGACAAAGACAAGACAAAGACAAGACAAAGACAAGACAAAGACAAGACAAAGACAAGACAAAGACAAGACAAAGACAAGACAAAGACAAGACAAAGACAAGACAAAGACAAGACAAAGACAAGACAAAGACAAGACAAAGACAAGACAAAGACAAGACAAAGACAAGACAAAGACAAGACAAAGACAAGACAAAGACAAGACAAAGACAAGACAAAGACAAGACAAAGACAAGACAAAGACAAGACAAAGACAAGACAAAGACAAGACAAAGACAAGACAAAGACAAGACAAAGACAAGACAAAGACAAGACAAAGACAAGACAAAGACAAGACAAAGACAAGACAAAGACAAGACAAAGACAAGACAAAGACAAGACAAAGACAAGACAAAGACAAGACAAAGACAAGACAAAGACAAGACAAAGACAAGACAAAGACAAGACAAAGACAAGACAAAGACAAGACAAAGACAAGACAAAGACAAGACAAAGACAAGACAAAGACAAGACAAAGACAAGACAAAGACAAGACAAAGACAAGACAAAGACAAGACAAAGACAAGACAAAGACAAGACAAAGACAAGACAAAGACAAGACAAAGACAAGACAAAGACAAGACAAAGACAAGACAAAGACAAGACAAAGACAAGACAAAGACAAGACAAAGACAAGACAAAGACAAGACAAAGACAAGACAAAGACAAGACAAAGACAAGACAAAGACAAGACAAAGACAAGACAAAGACAAGACAAAGACAAGACAAAGACAAGACAAAGACAAGACAAAGACAAGACAAAGACAAGACAAAGACAAGACAAAGACAAGACAAAGACAAGACAAAGACAAGACAAAGACAAGACAAAGACAAGACAAAGACAAGACAAAGACAAGACAAAGACAAGACAAAGACAAGACAAAGACAAGACAAAGACAAGACAAAGACAAGACAAAGACAAGACAAAGACAAGACAAAGACAAGACAAAGACAAGACAAAGACAAGACAAAGACAAGACAAAGACAAGACAAAGACAAGACAAAGACAAGACAAAGACAAGACAAAGACAAGACAAAGACAAGACAAAGACAAGACAAAGACAAGACAAAGACAAGACAAAGACAAGACAAAGACAAGACAAAGACAAGACAAAGACAAGACAAAGACAAGACAAAGACAAGACAAAGACAAGACAAAGACAAGACAAAGACAAGACAAAGACAAGACAAAGACAAGACAAAGACAAGACAAAGACAAGACAAAGACAAGACAAAGACAAGACAAAGACAAGACAAAGACAAGACAAAGACAAGACAAAGACAAGACAAAGACAAGACAAAGACAAGACAAAGACAAGACAAAGACAAGACAAAGACAAGACAAAGACAAGACAAAGACAAGACAAAGACAAGACAAAGACAAGACAAAGACAAGACAAAGACAAGACAAAGACAAGACAAAGACAAGACAAAGACAAGACAAAGACAAGACAAAGACAAGACAAAGACAAGACAAAGACAAGACAAAGACAAGACAAAGACAAGACAAAGACAAGACAAAGACAAGACAAAGACAAGACAAAGACAAGACAAAGACAAGACAAAGACAAGACAAAGACAAGACAAAGACAAGACAAAGACAAGACAAAGACAAGACAAAGACAAGACAAAGACAAGACAAAGACAAGACAAAGACAAGACAAAGACAAGACAAAGACAAGACAAAGACAAGACAAAGACAAGACAAAGACAAGACAAAGACAAGACAAAGACAAGACAAAGACAAGACAAAGACAAGACAAAGACAAGACAAAGACAAGACAAAGACAAGACAAAGACAAGACAAAGACAAGACAAAGACAAGACAAAGACAAGACAAAGACAAGACAAAGACAAGACAAAGACAAGACAAAGACAAGACAAAGACAAGACAAAGACAAGACAAAGACAAGACAAAGACAAGACAAAGACAAGACAAAGACAAGACAAAGACAAGACAAAGACAAGACAAAGACAAGACAAAGACAAGACAAAGACAAGACAAAGACAAGACAAAGACAAGACAAAGACAAGACAAAGACAAGACAAAGACAAGACAAAGACAAGACAAAGACAAGACAAAGACAAGACAAAGACAAGACAAAGACAAGACAAAGACAAGACAAAGACAAGACAAAGACAAGACAAAGACAAGACAAAGACAAGACAAAGACAAGACAAAGACAAGACAAAGACAAGACAAAGACAAGACAAAGACAAGACAAAGACAAGACAAAGACAAGACAAAGACAAGACAAAGACAAGACAAAGACAAGACAAAGACAAGACAAAGACAAGACAAAGACAAGACAAAGACAAGACAAAGACAAGACAAAGACAAGACAAAGACAAGACAAAGACAAGACAAAGACAAGACAAAGACAAGACAAAGACAAGACAAAGACAAGACAAAGACAAGACAAAGACAAGACAAAGACAAGACAAAGACAAGACAAAGACAAGACAAAGACAAGACAAAGACAAGACAAAGACAAGACAAAGACAAGACAAAGACAAGACAAAGACAAGACAAAGACAAGACAAAGACAAGACAAAGACAAGACAAAGACAAGACAAAGACAAGACAAAGACAAGACAAAGACAAGACAAAGACAAGACAAAGACAAGACAAAGACAAGACAAAGACAAGACAAAGACAAGACAAAGACAAGACAAAGACAAGACAAAGACAAGACAAAGACAAGACAAAGACAAGACAAAGACAAGACAAAGACAAGACAAAGACAAGACAAAGACAAGACAAAGACAAGACAAAGACAAGACAAAGACAAGACAAAGACAAGACAAAGACAAGACAAAGACAAGACAAAGACAAGACAAAGACAAGACAAAGACAAGACAAAGACAAGACAAAGACAAGACAAAGACAAGACAAAGACAAGACAAAGACAAGACAAAGACAAGACAAAGACAAGACAAAGACAAGACAAAGACAAGACAAAGACAAGACAAAGACAATAGGGGAACTGGGGGTAAGACGGACATGTTAAGGTTATACTCAAATAAAACATAGTAAAAGCATGGTTTTGTCAACATGAAATACTCTATGTTGTAGCTCCATATGATGGCTTTCGAGTGCCCAGAGGGATTATGTTACAAAAATCAACAAGTATATTTTTTGAAAGAAATAGAAAACAAAGAAATATCTGAAATTTTTCCAGACTGCGGGTGAAACGGACATATGGTGGGGGTAAGACGGACATGTCGCCGAAAGGATGATCACAATACAAAATATTAAAATTTACTGTTTCTAACGGATGTTTTGGATAGTTTGTGGTTCTTCTTAATATATATATATATGTGCAATTCGAGGTGAAAAATAACGTTTTGGGGTTCAATTTAAAGTTGATGCAAATGATGTATTTTCTAATATCGTTTTTTCCGTTGTCATAAAGAGATCACTTCCAATGATCAGACAAATCATTTATACAAAACTGGAAAGTTACATATTAAATACGCAATTGGTAACATCAGTTCCTCGATTACACATAGCCAGAATATGGGACCTGCACAAAGTCTTCTACCTTTTCCAGGTCCTAGGAATTCCGTATTCAGCCTCGGTCACATTAACGTACATCTTGCGGTCTACTACATGTGAGACTTCAGCTAACTGGATGGTTCTCCACGTTTGACTGCTAGAATTTCGTTTCTACACGCGAGACATTCATATAAGGATGAATCAATAGAATTAATCAAGACTGGCCGTCTTGCCCCACCAGTACACATATTTTTTAAACGCTTGCACTTATTTACTCGTATAAGAACTTACCTGTTATTTTTCACGAAGATGTCATTTAAGAGTTACATTATCGAAATAAAAGAAAAAATCCGCTAAAAAATTGATTTTTTCCTCGATAAACCTTAAAATCAGAGACGTAAAAATTACATCCGCACGAAGATGCACTACTGATTATCAATGTTTACTTAAATTTTTCGCTTTTAACAACATTCAAGGCCTACTGAGTGCTTCATAATTCAAGGATAGCCATGAAGAGAGAGTACTCATATAATTCAATTTAACTTTATATGTTATATGCCTAAAATAACCATGTGTCCGTCTTACCCAACCTGTCCGTCTTACCCACAGTTCCCCTACCAGTGCATTACTTGCGGTATAAATCAGTTTCGTTAACATTTTGTCTATATAATATGATAATAAGATGGTAATAATATATACCCTGATCAGGAGGTAAGAAATAGGAAAATCGCTGGTTCCAATAGCTAGTCCTTTCTGTCGAGTCTCGACCTAGATAGACGCTTTGTGTTAGTAGAAGTAGTTCTTCAGCTCTAAACGTTGGGATTTCACTTAGATATCCGTTGAAATAACTATTCAAGTTACGTACCGAAATTTGGCACCAGAATTTTTTTTTACGATTTTGAATATAACCATATTTCGCATAGTTCAAAAAACCAAACCTCATATTCGTGGATTCAATACTTTTTGGTCTATCAACTATTACTTGAAAGGTTTCGTTATGTTAAAAAAAGTGGTATTTAAAAAACCGTGCAAAAATTTGGGCAAAAAATACCCATGAAAAACAGGCAACGCGCTATAGGATTTTAGGAAAAATCCGCCCTTGTGCCAGAGGTGAATAATCATTAGATTGATTTGAGCAAACTGATTGCTAGCATATATTCATAGCATAAAGTCATAAAGCTCAAAAGAAATATAGTACGTAGTTTTCGAAACGAAATCATTCTTTTATCATGATTTATTACAAGGGTGCAATATTTTGGCGCTTCTTGTAGCTAGTATGAGTAATTTAATTTTTTTTTATAAATTTATAGTATCAATTGGAAAGAAATCTGCAATCGAAGCTTTTTAGTAGATTTCTCCACAAACGAAGCTTTATCTGTGAGTTCTAAAATACAAACAGGGCAACTATCAATGATGTAACGCAAAATTTTCGTTTCATTTGCCCCCTCCCACTTATCAGGGTCATTGGTTATTTCCTTGGTAAATAAGTCACGAATAAGATGTCCAATATTATTTTCTTCGGTAGAAATACATTTGGTATGCCTCAGGTTACTTTTTTCCACCAAATTTCACAAAATGTTGAAATTTTTCATTGTCCCTCCCTCAATACAAGTGTGACATGATTTATAAATAGCCCCTACACCAAGCTTTCGGATAGTACTAATTTAGCACAAACCCTGTGCTTTTCTACTGCGTAGAACAAGCGACGATATAATGCGTACGACGGGAAAATTGAAAAACGCTTAAGGCCCCCGTCGGGCAATCCGCCATTTTTCGTGTTTTTTTGCGGTTTTTTATTTTATTTTCAAAGAAAATGACAAAATATGGAAAAAAGAAAAAAATCACGACCTAGATAATTGTTTTTACTATGAATTGGACGAAATGGAAAATTCAAAATTTTCCAACTCGGAAAACTGTGTGCTTTTTCCGGTTGAAAAAGCACACAGTTTTTGCAATCATGTGTTTAAAATTTTGATTTTTCCAATACAACATAGCAAAACAATTTTTCTAGGACGTGATTTTCTCCGATTTTCCATATTTTCCGCTTTTCATTGAAAAATTTCCATTTTACTAGAAGCAGTTTTTCCACCCGCACAGACACAACTAAAGTAAAATTTGTATGTATAGGTGCGCAAAAGTGGAGCAATATTTTTAACCTGCTGTTTCTTCGATATTTCCTACAAAACTACCCAAGTGTTGCATATGTACGGATTCGTTAGAAACCAAGGAATCTGATGGTACAAAGAAAAAATCGTTTTGGAAAACTTCATGACAGCGTTTTTCAATTTTCCTCGCGATACGCAGTGTACCGTCGCACGCGAAACAGCGTGGAAAGATACGAAAAGAAAAACAAGTGTACTAAAAGTTATCCTTGGGTTGATGCAGATGGCGTGCTACGAAAGCTCGAAATATCTAAAGCTTTTAGCACAACTGTTTTTGAGTAATTCTGAATGTAGAAATAGTTGAAAATGATTTCAAATAAATTTCTTCATTGACACTTGATGATTTTCGATTCTCTTGGGAGATCTATGATATTTTATTATTTTACGAGACTGAAACAAACCGCGATGCTATTTTATCTTTATACGCCTAATAATGGAAAAACATTTTCAATTTTGAATTTGCATGTTGACATTTGATGATTTTGAAACCGATGATCGTTTGAAACCAACGGTTTTGTGTTGAATTGATAACACATATTTAAAAACATCTTTGGCTTTATTCCAAACAATAATGGAGGCTAGCCATATTGAAAATTATTTAGAAGTTCCATAAATTATCACATGTCACAATTTTTTGTAAGATTGGTTTTATTTCTCAGAAACCGATTTCCACACAGCATTCATGAAAACCTGATGAAATTTATAACAGTTGAAGCAAATATTTTCGACATTCCACAAATACCAACGAACGATTTTTTGGGATCCTTATAATTAATTATTAATTTTATTTGTCTTTGTCTTGTCTTTATCTTGTCTTTGTCTTGTCTTTGTCTTGTCTTTGTCTTGTCTTTGTCTTGTCTTTGTCTTGTCTTTGTCTTGTCTTTGTCTTGTCTTTGTCTTGTCTTTGTCTTGTCTTTGTCTTGTCTTTGTCTTGTCTTTGTCTTGTCTTTGTCTTGTCTTTGTCTTGTCTTTGTCTTGTCTTTGTCTTGTCTTTGTCTTGTCTTTGTCTTGTCTTTGTCTTGTCTTTGTCTTGTCTTTGTCTTGTCTTTGTCTTGTCTTTGTCTTGTCTTTGTCTTGTCTTTGTCTTGTCTTTGTCTTGTCTTTGTCTTGTCTTTGTCTTGTCTTTGTCTTGTCTTTGTCTTGTCTTTGTCTTGTCTTTGTCTTGTCTTTGTCTTGTCTTTGTCTTGTCTTTGTCTTGTCTTTGTCTTGTCTTTGTCTTGTCTTTGTCTTGTCTTTGTCTTGTCTTTGTCTTGTCTTTGTCTTGTCTTTGTCTTGTCTTTGTCTTGTCTTTGTCTTGTCTTTGTCTTGTCTTTGTCTTGTCTTTGTCTTGTCTTTGTCTTGTCTTTGTCTTGTCTTTGTCTTGTCTTTGTCTTGTCTTTGTCTTGTCTTTGTCTTGTCTTTGTCTTGTCTTTGTCTTGTCTTTGTCTTGTCTTTGTCTTGTCTTTGTCTTGTCTTTGTCTTGTCTTTGTCTTGTCTTTGTCTTGTCTTTGTCTTGTCTTTGTCTTGTCTTTGTCTTGTCTTTGTCTTGTCTTTGTCTTGTCTTTGTCTTGTCTTTGTCTTGTCTTTGTCTTGTCTTTGTCTTGTCTTTGTCTTGTCTTTGTCTTGTCTTTGTCTTGTCTTTGTCTTGTCTTTGTCTTGTCTTTGTCTTGTCTTTGTCTTGTCTTTGTCTTGTCTTTGTCTTGTCTTTGTCTTGTCTTTGTCTTGTCTTTGTCTTGTCTTTGTCTTGTCTTTGTCTTGTCTTTGTCTTGTCTTTGTCTTGTCTTTGTCTTGTCTTTGTCTTGTCTTTGTCTTGTCTTTGTCTTGTCTTTGTCTTGTCTTTGTCTTGTCTTTGTCTTGTCTTTGTCTTGTCTTTGTCTTGTCTTTGTCTTGTCTTTGTCTTGTCTTTGTCTTTGTCTTGTCTTTGTCTTGTCTTTGTCTTGTCTTTGTCTTGTCTTTGTCTTGTCTTTGTCTTGTCTTTGTCTTGTCTTTGTCTTGTCTTTGTCTTGTCTTTGTCTTGTCTTTGTCTTGTCTTTGTCTTGTCTTTGTCTTGTCTTTGTCTTGTCTTTGTCTTGTCTTTGTCTTGTCTTTGTCTTGTCTTTGTCTTGTCTTTGTCTTGTCTTTGTCTTGTCTTTGTCTTGTCTTTGTCTTGTCTTTGTCTTGTCTTTGTCTTGTCTTTGTCTTGTCTTTGTCTTGTCTTTGTCTTGTCTTTGTCTTGTCTTTGTCTTGTCTTTGTCTTGTCTTTGTCTTGTCTTTGTCTTGTCTTTGTCTTGTCTTTGTCTTGTCTTTGTCTTGTCTTTGTCTTGTCTTTGTCTTGTCTTTGTCTTGTCTTTGTCTTGTCTTTGTCTTGTCTTTGTCTTGTCTTTGTCTTGTCTTTGTCTTGTCTTTGTCTTGTCTTTGTCTTGTCTTTGTCTTGTCTTTGTCTTGTCTTTGTCTTGTCTTTGTCTTGTCTTTGTCTTGTCTTTGTCTTGTCTTTGTCTTGTCTTTGTCTTGTCTTTGTCTTGTCTTTGTCTTGTCTTTGTCTTGTCTTTGTCTTGTCTTTGTCTTGTCTTTGTCTTGTCTTTGTCTTGTCTTTGTCTTGTCTTTGTCTTGTCTTTGTCTTGTCTTTGTCTTGTCTTTGTCTTGTCTTTGTCTTGTCTTTGTCTTGTCTTTGTCTTGTCTTTGTCTTGTCTTTGTCTTGTCTTTGTCTTGTCTTTGTCTTGTCTTTGTCTTGTCTTTGTCTTGTCTTTGTCTTGTCTTTGTCTTGTCTTTGTCTTGTCTTTGTCTTGTCTTTGTCTTGTCTTTGTCTTGTCTTTGTCTTGTCTTTGTCTTGTCTTTGTCTTGTCTTTGTCTTGTCTTTGTCTTGTCTTTGTCTTGTCTTTGTCTTGTCTTTGTCTTGTCTTTGTCTTGTCTTTGTCTTGTCTTTGTCTTGTCTTTGTCTTGTCTTTGTCTTGTCTTTGTCTTGTCTTTGTCTTGTCTTTGTCTTGTCTTTGTCTTGTCTTTGTCTTGTCTTTGTCTTGTCTTTGTCTTGTCTTTGTCTTGTCTTTGTCTTGTCTTTGTCTTGTCTTTGTCTTGTCTTTGTCTTGTCTTTGTCTTGTCTTTGTCTTGTCTTTGTCTTGTCTTTGTCTTGTCTTTGTCTTGTCTTTGTCTTGTCTTTGTCTTGTCTTTGTCTTGTCTTTGTCTTGTCTTTGTCTTGTCTTTGTCTTGTCTTTGTCTTGTCTTTGTCTTGTCTTTGTCTTGTCTTTGTCTTGTCTTTGTCTTGTCTTTGTCTTGTCTTTGTCTTGTCTTTGTCTTGTCTTTGTCTTGTCTTTGTCTTGTCTTTGTCTTGTCTTTGTCTTGTCTTTGTCTTGTCTTTGTCTTGTCTTTGTCTTGTCTTTGTCTTGTCTTTGTCTTGTCTTTGTCTTGTCTTTGTCTTGTCTTTGTCTTGTCTTTGTCTTGTCTTTGTCTTGTCTTTGTCTTGTCTTTGTCTTGTCTTTGTCTTGTCTTTGTCTTGTCTTTGTCTTGTCTTTGTCTTGTCTTTGTCTTGTCTTTGTCTTGTCTTTGTCTTGTCTTTGTCTTGTCTTTGTCTTGTCTTTGTCTTGTCTTTGTCTTGTCTTTGTCTTGTCTTTGTCTTGTCTTTGTCTTGTCTTTGTCTTGTCTTTGTCTTGTCTTTGTCTTGTCTTTGTCTTGTCTTTGTCTTGTCTTTGTCTTGTCTTTGTCTTGTCTTTGTCTTGTCTTTGTCTTGTCTTTGTCTTGTCTTTGTCTTGTCTTTGTCTTGTCTTTGTCTTGTCTTTGTCTTGTCTTTGTCTTGTCTTTGTCTTGTCTTTGTCTTGTCTTTGTCTTGTCTTTGTCTTGTCTTTGTCTTGTCTTTGTCTTGTCTTTGTCTTGTCTTTGTCTTGTCTTTGTCTTGTCTTTGTCTTGTCTTTGTCTTGTCTTTGTCTTGTCTTTGTCTTGTCTTTGTCTTGTCTTTGTCTTGTCTTTGTCTTGTCTTTGTCTTGTCTTTGTCTTGTCTTTGTCTTGTCTTTGTCTTGTCTTTGTCTTGTCTTTGTCTTGTCTTTGTCTTGTCTTTGTCTTGTCTTTGTCTTGTCTTTGTCTTGTCTTTGTCTTGTCTTTGTCTTGTCTTTGTCTTGTCTTTGTCTTGTCTTTGTCTTGTCTTTGTCTTGTCTTTGTCTTGTCTTTGTCTTGTCTTTGTCTTGTCTTTGTCTTGTCTTTGTCTTGTCTTTGTCTTGTCTTTGTCTTGTCTTTGTCTTGTCTTTGTCTTGTCTTTGTCTTGTCTTTGTCTTGTCTTTGTCTTGTCTTTGTCTTGTCTTTGTCTTGTCTTTGTCTTGTCTTTGTCTTGTCTTTGTCTTGTCTTTGTCTTGTCTTTGTCTTGTCTTTGTCTTGTCTTTGTCTTGTCTTTGTCTTGTCTTTGTCTTGTCTTTGTCTTGTCTTTGTCTTGTCTTTGTCTTGTCTTTGTCTTGTCTTTGTCTTGTCTTTGTCTTGTCTTTGTCTTGTCTTTGTCTTGTCTTTGTCTTGTCTTTGTCTTGTCTTTGTCTTGTCTTTGTCTTGTCTTTGTCTTGTCTTTGTCTTGTCTTTGTCTTGTCTTTGTCTTGTCTTTGTCTTGTCTTTGTCTTGTCTTTGTCTTGTCTTTGTCTTGTCTTTGTCTTGTCTTTGTCTTGTCTTTGTCTTGTCTTTGTCTTGTCTTTGTCTTGTCTTTGTCTTGTCTTTGTCTTGTCTTTGTCTTGTCTTTGTCTTGTCTTTGTCTTGTCTTTGTCTTGTCTTTGTCTTGTCTTTGTCTTGTCTTTGTCTTGTCTTTGTCTTGTCTTTGTCTTGTCTTTGTCTTGTCTTTGTCTTGTCTTTGTCTTGTCTTTGTCTTGTCTTTGTCTTGTCTTTGTCTTGTCTTTGTCTTGTCTTTGTCTTGTCTTTGTCTTGTCTTTGTCTTGTCTTTGTCTTGTCTTTGTCTTGTCTTTGTCTTGTCTTTGTCTTGTCTTTGTCTTGTCTTTGTCTTGTCTTTGTCTTGTCTTTGTCTTGTCTTTGTCTTGTCTTTGTCTTGTCTTTGTCTTTGTCTTGTCTTTGTCTTGTCTTTGTCTTGTCTTTGTCTTGTCTTTGTCTTGTCTTTGTCTTGTCTTTGTCTTGTCTTTGTCTTGTCTTTGTCTTGTCTTTGTCTTGTCTTTGTCTTGTCTTTGTCTTGTCTTTGTCTTGTCTTTGTCTTGTCTTTGTCTTGTCTTTGTCTTGTCTTTGTCTTGTCTTTGTCTTGTCTTTGTCTTGTCTTTGTCTTGTCTTTGTCTTGTCTTTGTCTTGTCTTTGTCTTGTCTTTGTCTTGTCTTTGTCTTGTCTTTGTCTTGTCTTTGTCTTGTCTTTGTCTTGTCTTTGTCTTGTCTTTGTCTTGTCTTTGTCTTGTCTTTGTCTTGTCTTTGTCTTGTCTTTGTCTTGTCTTTGTCTTGTCTTTGTCTTGTCTTTGTCTTGTCTTTGTCTTGTCTTTGTCTTGTCTTTGTCTTGTCTTTGTCTTGTCTTTGTCTTGTCTTTGTCTTGTCTTTGTCTTGTCTTTGTCTTGTCTTTGTCTTGTCTTTGTCTTGTCTTTGTCTTGTCTTTGTCTTGTCTTTGTCTTGTCTTTGTCTTGTCTTTGTCTTGTCTTTGTCTTGTCTTTGTCTTGTCTTTGTCTTGTCTTTGTCTTGTCTTTGTCTTGTCTTTGTCTTGTCTTTGTCTTGTCTTTGTCTTGTCTTTGTCTTGTCTTTGTCTTGTCTTTGTCTTGTCTTTGTCTTGTCTTTGTCTTGTCTTTGTCTTGTCTTTGTCTTGTCTTTGTCTTGTCTTTGTCTTGTCTTTGTCTTGTCTTTGTCTTGTCTTTGTCTTGTCTTTGTCTTGTCTTTGTCTTGTCTTTGTCTTGTCTTTGTCTTGTCTTTGTCTTGTCTTTGTCTTGTCTTTGTCTTGTCTTTGTCTTGTCTTTGTCTTGTCTTTGTCTTGTCTTTGTCTTGTCTTTGTCTTGTCTTTGTCTTGTCTTTGTCTTGTCTTTGTCTTGTCTTTGTCTTGTCTTTGTCTTGTCTTTGTCTTGTCTTTGTCTTGTCTTTGTCTTGTCTTTGTCTTGTCTTTGTCTTGTCTTTGTCTTGTCTTTGTCTTGTCTTTGTCTTGTCTTTGTCTTGTCTTTGTCTTGTCTTTGTCTTGTCTTTGTCTTGTCTTTGTCTTGTCTTTGTCTTGTCTTTGTCTTGTCTTTGTCTTGTCTTTGTCTTGTCTTTGTCTTGTCTTTGTCTTGTCTTTGTCTTGTCTTTGTCTTGTCTTTGTCTTGTCTTTGTCTTGTCTTTGTCTTGTCTTTGTCTTGTCTTTGTCTTGTCTTTGTCTTGTCTTTGTCTTGTCTTTGTCTTGTCTTTGTCTTGTCTTTGTCTTGTCTTTGTCTTGTCTTTGTCTTGTCTTTGTCTTGTCTTTGTCTTGTCTTTGTCTTGTCTTTGTCTTGTCTTTGTCTTGTCTTTGTCTTGTCTTTGTCTTGTCTTTGTCTTGTCTTTGTCTTGTCTTTGTCTTGTCTTTGTCTTGTCTTTGTCTTGTCTTTGTCTTGTCTTTGTCTTGTCTTTGTCTTGTCTTTGTCTTGTCTTTGTCTTGTCTTTGTCTTGTCTTTGTCTTGTCTTTGTCTTGTCTTTGTCTTGTCTTTGTCTTGTCTTTGTCTTGTCTTTGTCTTGTCTTTGTCTTGTCTTTGTCTTGTCTTTGTCTTGTCTTTGTCTTGTCTTTGTCTTGTCTTTGTCTTGTCTTTGTCTTGTCTTTGTCTTGTCTTTGTCTTGTCTTTGTCTTGTCTTTGTCTTGTCTTTGTCTTGTCTTTGTCTTGTCTTTGTCTTGTCTTTGTCTTGTCTTTGTCTTGTCTTTGTCTTGTCTTTGTCTTGTCTTTGTCTTGTCTTTGTCTTGTCTTTGTCTTGTCTTTGTCTTGTCTTTGTCTTGTCTTTGTCTTGTCTTTGTCTTGTCTTTGTCTTGTCTTTGTCTTGTCTTTGTCTTGTCTTTGTCTTGTCTTTGTCTTGTCTTTGTCTTGTCTTTGTCTTGTCTTTGTCTTGTCTTTGTCTTGTCTTTGTCTTGTCTTTGTCTTGTCTTTGTCTTGTCTTTGTCTTGTCTTTGTCTTGTCTTTGTCTTGTCTTTGTCTTGTCTTTGTCTTGTCTTTGTCTTGTCTTTGTCTTGTCTTTGTCTTGTCTTTGTCTTGTCTTTGTCTTGTCTTTGTCTTGTCTTTGTCTTGTCTTTGTCTTGTCTTTGTCTTGTCTTTGTCTTGTCTTTGTCTTGTCTTTGTCTTGTCTTTGTCTTGTCTTTGTCTTGTCTTTGTCTTGTCTTTGTCTTGTCTTTGTCTTGTCTTTGTCTTGTCTTTGTCTTGTCTTTGTCTTGTCTTTGTCTTGTCTTTGTCTTGTCTTTGTCTTGTCTTTGTCTTGTCTTTGTCTTGTCTTTGTCTTGTCTTTGTCTTGTCTTTGTCTTGTCTTTGTCTTGTCTTTGTCTTGTCTTTGTCTTGTCTTTGTCTTGTCTTTGTCTTGTCTTTGTCTTGTCTTTGTCTTGTCTTTGTCTTGTCTTTGTCTTGTCTTTGTCTTGTCTTTGTCTTGTCTTTGTCTTGTCTTTGTCTTGTCTTTGTCTTGTCTTTGTCTTGTCTTTGTCTTGTCTTTGTCTTGTCTTTGTCTTGTCTTTGTCTTGTCTTTGTCTTGTCTTTGTCTTGTCTTTGTCTTGTCTTTGTCTTGTCTTTGTCTTGTCTTTGTCTTGTCTTTGTCTTGTCTTTGTCTTGTCTTTGTCTTGTCTTTGTCTTGTCTTTGTCTTGTCTTTGTCTTGTCTTTGTCTTGTCTTTGTCTTGTCTTTGTCTTGTCTTTGTCTTGTCTTTGTCTTGTCTTTGTCTTGTCTTTGTCTTGTCTTTGTCTTGTCTTTGTCTTGTCTTTGTCTTGTCTTTGTCTTGTCTTTGTCTTGTCTTTGTCTTGTCTTTGTCTTGTCTTTGTCTTGTCTTTGTCTTGTCTTTGTCTTGTCTTTGTCTTGTCTTTGTCTTGTCTTTGTCTTGTCTTTGTCTTGTCTTTGTCTTGTCTTTGTCTTGTCTTTGTCTTGTCTTTGTCTTGTCTTTGTCTTGTCTTTGTCTTGTCTTTGTCTTGTCTTTGTCTTGTCTTTGTCTTGTCTTTGTCTTGTCTTTGTCTTGTCTTTGTCTTGTCTTTGTCTTGTCTTTGTCTTGTCTTTGTCTTGTCTTTGTCTTGTCTTTGTCTTGTCTTTGTCTTGTCTTTGTCTTGTCTTTGTCTTGTCTTTGTCTTGTCTTTGTCTTGTCTTTGTCTTGTCTTTGTCTTGTCTTTGTCTTGTCTTTGTCTTGTCTTTGTCTTGTCTTTGTCTTGTCTTTGTCTTGTCTTTGTCTTGTCTTTGTCTTGTCTTTGTCTTGTCTTTGTCTTGTCTTTGTCTTGTCTTTGTCTTGTCTTTGTCTTGTCTTTGTCTTGTCTTTGTCTTGTCTTTGTCTTGTCTTTGTCTTGTCTTTGTCTTGTCTTTGTCTTGTCTTTGTCTTGTCTTTGTCTTGTCTTTGTCTTGTCTTTGTCTTGTCTTTGTCTTGTCTTTGTCTTGTCTTTGTCTTGTCTTTGTCTTGTCTTTGTCTTGTCTTTGTCTTGTCTTTGTCTTGTCTTTGTCTTGTCTTTGTCTTGTCTTTGTCTTGTCTTTGTCTTGTCTTTGTCTTGTCTTTGTCTTGTCTTTGTCTTGTCTTTGTCTTGTCTTTGTCTTGTCTTTGTCTTGTCTTTGTCTTGTCTTTGTCTTGTCTTTGTCTTGTCTTTGTCTTGTCTTTGTCTTGTCTTTGTCTTGTCTTTGTCTTGTCTTTGTCTTGTCTTTGTCTTGTCTTTGTCTTGTCTTTGTCTTGTCTTTGTCTTGTCTTTGTCTTGTCTTTGTCTTGTCTTTGTCTTGTCTTTGTCTTGTCTTTGTCTTGTCTTTGTCTTGTCTTTGTCTTGTCTTTGTCTTGTCTTTGTCTTGTCTTTGTCTTGTCTTTGTCTTGTCTTTGTCTTGTCTTTGTCTTGTCTTTGTCTTGTCTTTGTCTTGTCTTTGTCTTGTCTTTGTCTTGTCTTTGTCTTGTCTTTGTCTTGTCTTTGTCTTGTCTTTGTCTTGTCTTTGTCTTGTCTTTGTCTTGTCTTTGTCTTGTCTTTGTCTTGTCTTTGTCTTGTCTTTGTCTTGTCTTTGTCTTGTCTTTGTCTTGTCTTTGTCTTGTCTTTGTCTTGTCTTTGTCTTGTCTTTGTCTTGTCTTTGTCTTGTCTTTGTCTTGTCTTTGTCTTGTCTTTGTCTTGTCTTTGTCTTGTCTTTGTCTTGTCTTTGTCTTGTCTTTGTCTTGTCTTTGTCTTGTCTTTGTCTTGTCTTTGTCTTGTCTTTGTCTTGTCTTTGTCTTGTCTTTGTCTTGTCTTTGTCTTGTCTTTGTCTTGTCTTTGTCTTGTCTTTGTCTTGTCTTTGTCTTGTCTTTGTCTTGTCTTTGTCTTGTCTTTGTCTTGTCTTTGTCTTGTCTTTGTCTTGTCTTTGTCTTGTCTTTGTCTTGTCTTTGTCTTGTCTTTGTCTTGTCTTTGTCTTGTCTTTGTCTTGTCTTTGTCTTGTCTTTGTCTTGTCTTTGTCTTGTCTTTGTCTTGTCTTTGTCTTGTCTTTGTCTTGTCTTTGTCTTGTCTTTGTCTTGTCTTTGTCTTGTCTTTGTCTTGTCTTTGTCTTGTCTTTGTCTTGTCTTTGTCTTGTCTTTGTCTTGTCTTTGTCTTGTCTTTGTCTTGTCTTTGTCTTGTCTTTGTCTTGTCTTTGTCTTGTCTTTGTCTTGTCTTTGTCTTGTCTTTGTCTTGTCTTTGTCTTGTCTTTGTCTTGTCTTTGTCTTGTCTTTGTCTTGTCTTTGTCTTGTCTTTGTCTTGTCTTTGTCTTGTCTTTGTCTTGTCTTTGTCTTGTCTTTGTCTTGTCTTTGTCTTGTCTTTGTCTTGTCTTTGTCTTGTCTTTGTCTTGTCTTTGTCTTGTCTTTGTCTTGTCTTTGTCTTGTCTTTGTCTTGTCTTTGTCTTGTCTTTGTCTTGTCTTTGTCTTGTCTTTGTCTTGTCTTTGTCTTGTCTTTGTCTTGTCTTTGTCTTGTCTTTGTCTTGTCTTTGTCTTGTCTTTGTCTTGTCTTTGTCTTGTCTTTGTCTTGTCTTTGTCTTGTCTTTGTCTTGTCTTTGTCTTGTCTTTGTCTTGTCTTTGTCTTGTCTTTGTCTTGTCTTTGTCTTGTCTTTGTCTTGTCTTTGTCTTGTCTTTGTCTTGTCTTTGTCTTGTCTTTGTCTTGTCTTTGTCTTGTCTTTGTCTTGTCTTTGTCTTGTCTTTGTCTTGTCTTTGTCTTGTCTTTGTCTTGTCTTTGTCTTGTCTTTGTCTTGTCTTTGTCTTGTCTTTGTCTTGTCTTTGTCTTGTCTTTGTCTTGTCTTTGTCTTGTCTTTGTCTTGTCTTTGTCTTGTCTTTGTCTTGTCTTTGTCTTGTCTTTGTCTTGTCTTTGTCTTGTCTTTGTCTTGTCTTTGTCTTGTCTTTGTCTTGTCTTTGTCTTGTCTTTGTCTTGTCTTTGTCTTGTCTTTGTCTTGTCTTTGTCTTGTCTTTGTCTTGTCTTTGTCTTGTCTTTGTCTTGTCTTTGTCTTGTCTTTGTCTTGTCTTTGTCTTGTCTTTGTCTTGTCTTTGTCTTGTCTTTGTCTTGTCTTTGTCTTGTCTTTGTCTTGTCTTTGTCTTGTCTTTGTCTTGTCTTTGTCTTGTCTTTGTCTTGTCTTTGTCTTGTCTTTGTCTTGTCTTTGTCTTGTCTTTGTCTTGTCTTTGTCTTGTCTTTGTCTTGTCTTTGTCTTGTCTTTGTCTTGTCTTTGTCTTGTCTTTGTCTTGTCTTTGTCTTGTCTTTGTCTTGTCTTTGTCTTGTCTTTGTCTTGTCTTTGTCTTGTCTTTGTCTTGTCTTTGTCTTGTCTTTGTCTTGTCTTTGTCTTGTCTTTGTCTTGTCTTTGTCTTGTCTTTGTCTTGTCTTTGTCTTGTCTTTGTCTTGTCTTTGTCTTGTCTTTGTCTTGTCTTTGTCTTGTCTTTGTCTTGTCTTTGTCTTGTCTTTGTCTTGTCTTTGCTTTGTCTTGTCTTTGTCTTGTCTTTGTCTTGTCTTTGTCTTGTCTTTGTCTTGTCTTTGTCTTGTCTTTGTCTTGTCTTTGTCTTGTCTTTGTCTTGTCTTTGTCTTGTCTTTGTCTTGTCTTTGTCTTGTCTTTGTCTTGTCTTTGTCTTGTCTTTGTCTTGTCTTTGTCTTGTCTTTGTCTTGTCTTTGTCTTGTCTTTGTCTTGTCTTTGTCTTGTCTTTGTCTTGTCTTTGTCTTGTCTTTGTCTTGTCTTTGTCTTGTCTTTGTCTTGTCTTTGTCTTGTCTTTGTCTTGTCTTTGTCTTGTCTTTGTCTTGTCTTTGTCTTGTCTTTGTCTTGTCTTTGTCTTGTCTTTGTCTTGTCTTTGTCTTGTCTTTGTCTTGTCTTTGTCTTGTCTTTGTCTTGTCTTTGTCTTGTCTTTGTCTTGTCTTTGTCTTGTCTTTGTCTTGTCTTTGTCTTGTCTTTGTCTTGTCTTTGTCTTGTCTTTGTCTTGTCTTTGTCTTGTCTTTGTCTTGTCTTTGTCTTGTCTTTGTCTTGTCTTTGTCTTGTCTTTGTCTTGTCTTTGTCTTGTCTTTGTCTTGTCTTTGTCTTGTCTTTGTCTTGTCTTTGTCTTGTCTTTGTCTTGTCTTTGTCTTGTCTTTGTCTTGTCTTTGTCTTGTCTTTGTCTTGTCTTTGTCTTGTCTTTGTCTTGTCTTTGTCTTGTCTTTGTCTTGTCTTTGTCTTGTCTTTGTCTTGTCTTTGTCTTGTCTTTGTCTTGTCTTTGTCTTGTCTTTGTCTTGTCTTTGTCTTGTCTTTGTCTTGTCTTTGTCTTGTCTTTGTCTTGTCTTTGTCTTGTCTTTGTCTTGTCTTTGTCTTGTCTTTGTCTTGTCTTTGTCTTGTCTTTGTCTTGTCTTTGTCTTGTCTTTGTCTTGTCTTTGTCTTGTCTTTGTCTTGTCTTTGTCTTGTCTTTGTCTTGTCTTTGTCTTGTCTTTGTCTTGTCTTTGTCTTGTCTTTGTCTTGTCTTTGTCTTGTCTTTGTCTTGTCTTTGTCTTGTCTTTGTCTTGTCTTTGTCTTGTCTTTGTCTTGTCTTTGTCTTGTCTTTGTCTTGTCTTTGTCTTGTCTTTGTCTTGTCTTTGTCTTGTCTTTGTCTTGTCTTTGTCTTGTCTTTGTCTTGTCTTTGTCTTGTCTTTGTCTTGTCTTTGTCTTGTCTTTGTCTTGTCTTTGTCTTGTCTTTGTCTTGTCTTTGTCTTGTCTTTGTCTTGTCTTTGTCTTGTCTTTGTCTTGTCTTTGTCTTGTCTTTGTCTTGTCTTTGTCTTGTCTTTGTCTTGTCTTTGTCTTGTCTTTGTCTTGTCTTTGTCTTGTCTTTGTCTTGTCTTTGTCTTGTCTTTGTCTTGTCTTTGTCTTGTCTTTGTCTTGTCTTTGTCTTGTCTTTGTCTTGTCTTTGTCTTGTCTTTGTCTTGTCTTTGTCTTGTCTTTGTCTTGTCTTTGTCTTGTCTTTGTCTTGTCTTTGTCTTGTCTTTGTCTTGTCTTTGTCTTGTCTTTGTCTTGTCTTTGTCTTGTCTTTGTCTTGTCTTTGTCTTGTCTTTGTCTTGTCTTTGTCTTGTCTTTGTCTTGTCTTTGTCTTGTCTTTGTCTTGTCTTTGTCTTGTCTTTGTCTTGTCTTTGTCTTGTCTTTGTCTTGTCTTTGTCTTGTCTTTGTCTTGTCTTTGTCTTGTCTTTGTCTTGTCTTTGTCTTGTCTTTGTCTTGTCTTTGTCTTGTCTTTGTCTTGTCTTTGTCTTGTCTTTGTCTTGTCTTTGTCTTGTCTTTGTCTTGTCTTTGTCTTGTCTTTGTCTTGTCTTTGTCTTGTCTTTGTCTTGTCTTTGTCTTGTCTTTGTCTTGTCTTTGTCTTGTCTTTGTCTTGTCTTTGTCTTGTCTTTGTCTTGTCTTTGTCTTGTCTTTGTCTTGTCTTTGTCTTGTCTTTGTCTTGTCTTTGTCTTGTCTTTGTCTTGTCTTTGTCTTGTCTTTGTCTTGTCTTTGTCTTGTCTTTGTCTTGTCTTTGTCTTGTCTTTGTCTTGTCTTTGTCTTGTCTTTGTCTTGTCTTTGTCTTGTCTTTGTCTTGTCTTTGTCTTGTCTTTGTCTTGTCTTTGTCTTGTCTTTGTCTTGTCTTTGTCTTGTCTTTGTCTTGTCTTTGTCTTGTCTTTGTCTTGTCTTTGTCTTGTCTTTGTCTTGTCTTTGTCTTGTCTTTGTCTTGTCTTTGTCTTGTCTTTGTCTTGTCTTTGTCTTGTCTTTGTCTTGTCTTTGTCTTGTCTTTGTCTTGTCTTTGTCTTGTCTTTGTCTTGTCTTTGTCTTGTCTTTGTCTTGTCTTTGTCTTGTCTTTGTCTTGTCTTTGTCTTGTCTTTGTCTTGTCTTTGTCTTGTCTTTGTCTTGTCTTTGTCTTGTCTTTGTCTTGTCTTTGTCTTGTCTTTGTCTTGTCTTTGTCTTGTCTTTGTCTTGTCTTTGTCTTGTCTTTGTCTTGTCTTTGTCTTGTCTTTGTCTTGTCTTTGTCTTGTCTTTGTCTTGTCTTTGTCTTGTCTTTGTCTTGTCTTTGTCTTGTCTTTGTCTTGTCTTTGTCTTGTCTTTGTCTTGTCTTTGTCTTGTCTTTGTCTTGTCTTTGTCTTGTCTTTGTCTTGTCTTTGTCTTGTCTTTGTCTTGTCTTTGTCTTGTCTTTGTCTTGTCTTTGTCTTGTCTTTGTCTTGTCTTTGTCTTGTCTTTGTCTTGTCTTTGTCTTGTCTTTGTCTTGTCTTTGTCTTGTCTTTGTCTTGTCTTTGTCTTGTCTTTGTCTTGTCTTTGTCTTGTTGTCTTTGTCTTGTCTTTGTCTTGTCTTTGTCTTGTCTTTGTCTTGTCTTTGTCTTGTCTTTGTCTTGTCTTTGTCTTGTCTTTGTCTTGTCTTTGTCTTGTCTTTGTCTTGTCTTTGTCTTGTCTTTGTCTTGTCTTTGTCTTGTCTTTGTCTTGTCTTTGTCTTGTCTTTGTCTTGTCTTTGTCTTGTCTTTGTCTTGTCTTTGTCTTGTCTTTGTCTTGTCTTTGTCTTGTCTTTGTCTTGTCTTTGTCTTGTCTTTGTCTTGTCTTTGTCTTGTCTTTGTCTTGTCTTTGTCTTGTCTTTGTCTTGTCTTTGTCTTGTCTTTGTCTTGTCTTTGTCTTGTCTTTGTCTTGTCTTTGTCTTGTCTTTGTCTTGTCTTTGTCTTGTCTTTGTCTTGTCTTTGTCTTGTCTTTGTCTTGTCTTTGTCTTGTCTTTGTCTTGTCTTTGTCTTGTCTTTGTCTTGTCTTTGTCTTGTCTTTGTCTTGTCTTTGTCTTGTCTTTGTCTTGTCTTTGTCTTGTCTTTGTCTTGTCTTTGTCTTGTCTTTGTCTTGTCTTTGTCTTGTCTTTGTCTTGTCTTTGTCTTGTCTTTGTCTTGTCTTTGTCTTGTCTTTGTCTTGTCTTTGTCTTGTCTTTGTCTTGTCTTTGTCTTGTCTTTGTCTTGTCTTTGTCTTGTCTTTGTCTTGTCTTTGTCTTGTCTTTGTCTTGTCTTTGTCTTGTCTTTGTCTTGTCTTTGTCTTGTCTTTGTCTTGTCTTTGTCTTGTCTTTGTCTTGTCTTTGTCTTGTCTTTGTCTTGTCTTTGTCTTGTCTTTGTCTTGTCTTTGTCTTGTCTTTGTCTTGTCTTTGTCTTGTCTTTGTCTTGTCTTTGTCTTGTCTTTGTCTTGTCTTTGTCTTGTCTTTGTCTTGTCTTTGTCTTGTCTTTGTCTTGTCTTTGTCTTGTCTTTGTCTTGTCTTTGTCTTGTCTTTGTCTTGTCTTTGTCTTGTCTTTGTCTTGTCTTTGTCTTGTCTTTGTCTTGTCTTTGTCTTGTCTTTGTCTTGTCTTTGTCTTGTCTTTGTCTTGTCTTTGTCTTGTCTTTGTCTTGTCTTTGTCTTGTCTTTGTCTTGTCTTTGTCTTGTCTTTGTCTTGTCTTTGTCTTGTCTTTGTCTTGTCTTTGTCTTGTCTTTGTCTTGTCTTTGTCTTGTCTTTGTCTTGTCTTTGTCTTGTCTTTGTCTTGTCTTTGTCTTGTCTTTGTCTTGTCTTTGTCTTGTCTTTGTCTTGTCTTTGTCTTGTCTTTGTCTTGTCTTTGTCTTGTCTTTGTCTTGTCTTTGTCTTGTCTTTGTCTTGTCTTTGTCTTGTCTTTGTCTTGTCTTTGTCTTGTCTTTGTCTTGTCTTTGTCTTGTCTTTGTCTTGTCTTTGTCTTGTCTTTGTCTTGTCTTTGTCTTGTCTTTGTCTTGTCTTTGTCTTGTCTTTGTCTTGTCTTTGTCTTGTCTTTGTCTTGTCTTTGTCTTGTCTTTGTCTTGTCTTTGTCTTGTCTTTGTCTTGTCTTTGTCTTGTCTTTGTCTTGTCTTTGTCTTGTCTTTGTCTTGTCTTTGTCTTGTCTTTGTCTTGTCTTTGTCTTGTCTTTGTCTTGTCTTTGTCTTGTCTTTGTCTTGTCTTTGTCTTGTCTTTGTCTTGTCTTTGTCTTGTCTTTGTCTTGTCTTTGTCTTGTCTTTGTCTTGTCTTTGTCTTGTCTTTGTCTTGTCTTTGTCTTGTCTTTGTCTTGTCTTTGTCTTGTCTTTGTCTTGTCTTTGTCTTGTCTTTGTCTTGTCTTTGTCTTGTCTTTGTCTTGTCTTTGTCTTGTCTTTGTCTTGTCTTTGTCTTGTCTTTGTCTTGTCTTTGTCTTGTCTTTGTCTTGTCTTTGTCTTGTCTTTGTCTTGTCTTTGTCTTGTCTTTGTCTTGTCTTTGTCTTGTCTTTGTCTTGTCTTTGTCTTGTCTTTGTCTTGTCTTTGTCTTGTCTTTGTCTTGTCTTTGTCTTGTCTTTGTCTTGTCTTTGTCTTGTCTTTGTCTTGTCTTTGTCTTGTCTTTGTCTTGTCTTTGTCTTGTCTTTGTCTTGTCTTGTCTTGTCTTGTCTTGTCTTTGTCTTGTCTTTGTCTTGTCTTTGTCTTGTCTTTGTCTTGTCTTTGTCTTGTCTTTGTCTTGTCTTTGTCTTGTCTTTGTCTTGTCTTTGTCTTGTCTTTGTCTTGTCTTTGTCTTGTCTTTGTCTTGTCTTTGTCTTGTCTTTGTCTTGTCTTTGTCTTGTCTTTGTCTTGTCTTTGTCTTGTCTTTGTCTTGTCTTTGTCTTGTCTTTGTCTTGTCTTTGTCTTGTCTTTGTCTTGTCTTTGTCTTGTCTTTGTCTTGTCTTTGTCTTGTCTTTGTCTTGTCTTTGTCTTGTCTTTGTCTTGTCTTTGTCTTGTCTTTGTCTTGTCTTTGTCTTGTCTTTGTCTTGTCTTTGTCTTGTCTTTGTCTTGTCTTTGTCTTGTCTTTGTCTTGTCTTTGTCTTGTCTTTGTCTTGTCTTTGTCTTGTCTTTGTCTTGTCTTTGTCTTGTCTTTGTCTTGTCTTTGTCTTGTCTTTGTCTTGTCTTTGTCTTGTCTTTGTCTTGTCTTTGTCTTGTCTTTGTCTTGTCTTTGTCTTGTCTTTGTCTTGTCTTTGTCTTGTCTTTGTCTTGTCTTTGTCTTGTCTTTGTCTTGTCTTTGTCTTGTCTTTGTCTTGTCTTTGTCTTGTCTTTGTCTTGTCTTTGTCTTGTCTTTGTCTTGTCTTTGTCTTGTCTTTGTCTTGTCTTTGTCTTGTCTTTGTCTTGTCTTTGTCTTGTCTTTGTCTTGTCTTTGTCTTGTCTTTGTCTTGTCTTTGTCTTGTCTTTGTCTTGTCTTGTCTTGTCTTTGTCTTGTCTTTGTCTTGTCTTTGTCTTGTCTTTGTCTTGTCTTTGTCTTGTCTTTGTCTTGTCTTTGTCTTGTCTTTGTCTTGTCTTTGTCTTGTCTTTGTCTTGTCTTTGTCTTGTCTTTGTCTTGTCTTTGTCTTGTCTTTGTCTTGTCTTTGTCTTGTCTTTGTCTTGTCTTTGTCTTGTCTTTGTCTTGTCTTTGTCTTGTCTTTGTCTTGTCTTTGTCTTGTCTTTGTCTTGTCTTTGTCTTGTCTTTGTCTTGTCTTTGTCTTGTCTTTGTCTTGTCTTTGTCTTGTCTTTGTCTTGTCTTTGTCTTGTCTTTGTCTTGTCTTTGTCTTGTCTTTGTCTTGTCTTTGTCTTGTCTTTGTCTTGTCTTTGTCTTGTCTTTGTCTTGTCTTTGTCTTGTCTTTGTCTTGTCTTTGTCTTGTCTTTGTCTTGTCTTTGTCTTGTCTTTGTCTTGTCTTTGTCTTGTCTTTGTCTTGTCTTTGTCTTGTCTTTGTCTTGTCTTTGTCTTGTCTTTGTCTTGTCTTTGTCTTGTCTTTGTCTTGTCTTTGTCTTGTCTTTGTCTTGTCTTTGTCTTGTCTTTGTCTTGTCTTTGTCTTGTCTTTGTCTTGTCTTTGTCTTGTCTTTGTCTTGTCTTTGTCTTGTCTTTGTCTTGTCTTTGTCTTGTCTTTGTCTTGTCTTTGTCTTTGTCTTGTCTTGTCTTGTCTTTGTCTTGTCTTTGTCTTGTCTTTGTCTTGTCTTTGTCTTGTCTTTGTCTTGTCTTTGTCTTGTCTTGTCTTGTCTTTGTCTTGTCTTTGTCTTGTCTTTGTCTTGTCTTTGTCTTGTCTTGTCTTGTCTTGTCTTTGTCTTGTCTTTGTCTTGTCTTTGTCTTGTCTTGTCTTGTCTTGTCTTTGTCTTGTCTTTGTCTTGTCTTTGTCTTGTCTTTGTCTTGTCTTTGTCTTGTCTTTGTCTTGTCTTTGTCTTGTCTTTGTCTTGTCTTTGTCTTGTCTTTGTCTTGTCTTTGTCTTGTCTTTGTCTTGTCTTTGTCTTGTCTTTGTCTTGTCTTTGTCTTGTCTTTGTCTTGTCTTTGTCTTGTCTTTGTCTTGTCTTTGTCTTGTCTTTGTCTTGTCTTGTCTTGTCTTTGTCTTGTCTTTGTCTTGTCTTTGTCTTGTCTTGTCTTGTCTTTGTCTTGTCTTTGTCTTGTCTTTGTCTTGTCTTTGTCTTGTCTTTGTCTTGTCTTTGTCTTGTCTTTGTCTTGTCTTTGTCTTGTCTTTGTCTTGTCTTTGTCTTGTCTTTGTCTTGTCTTTGTCTTGTCTTTGTCTTGTCTTTGTCTTGTCTTTGTCTTGTCTTTGTCTTGTCTTTGTCTTGTCTTTGTCTTGTCTTTGTCTTGTCTTTGTCTTGTCTTTGTCTTGTCTTTGTCTTGTCTTTGTCTTGTCTTTGTCTTGTCTTTGTCTTGTCTTTGTCTTGTCTTTGTCTTGTCTTTA